>NC_056725.1:1810635591-1810700591 GCF_019279795.1 Protopterus annectens | reverse complement strand
ACAAACAAAAGATGATTGACTTGAATAATTGCCTTAGTTTGTGGTTTCTTTCCAGAGGGATTTAATATTTCTCAGCATGGGAGGACCTGGTTAAAAACCGCTATGTTTTGCAAGGGATGGTTAATGCCTTTCTTTCCAAGGTTTCTGAATACTGGCCAAAAGTGTCCACCCCCTTTGAGTTTTTTTAGACGAAACTAAATTGACAAACCTACTGACATGGAGAATAAAACCTAAATAAACTTAAAGCTGTTGATGCTCATTGTTGGGGGCGTAAGCAAGATAATTTGCACCTTACAAGCTTCTCGGTACTCTGGAGACTATAGCCGTCTGTGCCATTACCAAGATATGGTTTAAATCTGCAAAAAGTACTTCGGCAGTATAGGGCTTCAATGCCTTACACACATTTAGACCATAAGCTGCACAGGCAGGGACAAATGAAATATGTAGTAGCATACCCCCCCCCCCCCAAAAAAAAAAAAACTATTGGCAGAGAGCAGGTACTAGCAATGCTCACTAAAGCCAAAAATCTAGATTCAGTGGGGCCGGAGAATATCCCAGGTTGCTTCCTAAATAGCTTTAAACATGTCCTATCAAGACCACTTGAGTCACTTTTCAACTATATCCTCAAAACGGGCTTTGTACCATGGAGTAAGCAATGAATGACCACAGAACGTACAGACCTATTAGTTTGACTAGTATACTAGGCAAAGCCCTGGAAATAATTTTCATGGAAATAAACAAAGACCTATGCAACCTTCAGCCGCTGGACCCATTCCAGTTTTGCTTTTGTCCAGGGAAGGTCATGCATACTAAACGGTGAGCTTCTTGGAAGGTCACCAAGGCAATGGATGAGGGGAGAATGTGCGTACTGCCTAATTGGACCTGGCCAGGATGTTTGCTACAATACCCCACTTATCTAAATTTGACAAAACCCTTACAGAACTCTCTGGAAAGTCAGGAGTGATGAGACCACCTCCACTAAGACTGGTCACCAGCAGGGTACCTCAGTGCTACATGCTGAGGCTGCTTCTTTTTGACTTTTTCTTCTCTGAGGTAAAGGCTAATGTCAGAGACATTTTCCTGACCAAGTTTGCAGATGACCCCAAATTGGGAGCTGTCATAGACCCCCCCCCCCAATGATGCAGACACCTTACAAGAAGGTCTAACGTAGACAAATGACTGGTGCCAAAGTTATGGATTAAACCTCTGTGCCAGGAAATGTATTTTATAGTGCCCCCTAGGAGTTGACCCGGTAGTGAGGGGTCTGGGAACATATGTAGACAGTAATATGGCCTTTTGATTTCTTACTACTTTGTCCGCATGTTGGTTATTCTGTCACCCAACTTATAACTAAGGACACTGCATCCAGATCTAAGGAAGTCAGTGTCACTTTATCTGGCCCTTACTAGACTCCGTATTGTGTAGTGTCCCCTTCCTGACAAGACCATATGTAATAGTTGGAATGCCAACCTTACCAGGGGAGTCTAGGTTCTAAACACACGGTCTTGTACATATCACCTTAAAGCCTTATCTCGCTACTGTTTCCTACAGATTACTGAGAGGCGATCTATGCCTGGCATACAAGACATCACATCTAGCTCTGCTGGACCTTTTAAACATCTGCAAAACAAACCGCATCAGAACTACTAGATCAAAGGATTTAAATTTTGCTTGTGACATATAAATAAGACATGTTGGTGAGACAGATGTCTGAGGGTCCCCCATGCTCTGGAACAGGCTCCCCATTCATGTGAAGCAGAGTCCATCCCTACTCTTGTTTGGGTAGCCTTGACCAATTGATTGAAAATCAAAATTTCACCCTGAATCTGGTCCCCTATGTCTCTGAGACATAGAGGCAGGCAGTAATTCCCAAATTAATATCCCCACCAACATAACCTCTAGAAACTTCATACCACCTGTTAAACAGCTATGTTACATAGGGGTTCATTTGGGTTGGATTGTGTGGGTAGGCTTATAAAGGCCCTGGTGGTAGCTAGCCTGGCATATACTTATGAACTTGAGATTCTCTGTTCTTGAAGAGAGAAATGCACAGGCTGTGACTCTGTCTTTTGTATAGAGTATGCAGCTTCCATTCTTTGCAACAGTCTTATGCATTTGTCTTTTGCAGTGCAGTCTTTGAGCAATTCTGTGGCATTTGGCATACATCAGTCTTTTGCATGGATTAGATTTTTGAAGAGTAAGTGACTTTACACAGAGTTGCACTTTTTTCTATTTGTTAGCCAAGTCCCAGGAGTACCATCTGATTAAGTGACTTGCTTTCAGTCACACTAAGTAAATTAAAGCTAGAAAAAATCCGACTGTGCACTCTTACCATATGGCCATTATTCAAAGCAATATACTGTGACAGATGGCCATATTTTTACTTTTATGGTTTTGCAGATAATGAATGAATGCTGGTGCAAGATTTGGGGATATTAATAACACCGAGACACTTTAAATTGGCCCTAGGTGTGAGTGCCTTCTGTGGAAGGTTGGGCGCCGGGCTGGCAACTCGACACCGTAAAAACTCCACTGCCAATCATGAGCGGACAGGTGATCCGCTGTGGCAACCCCTAACCGGGAAAAGCCGAAAGAAGAAGTATAACACTGAGACACTGGAATCCAATCGGATAGCAGAATTTCAGGCTAACAGGCCACCTGGCTTGAACTGTGTGCTTCCATTAAGCTGATTTTAAAAGGGAGGAGACCTCGATGAGGATTGTTCTTTGCTTTTTTTATATACCAGTTTCTTTACACTGGATGGATCTGAAGAAGGGGTTGTACCCGAAAAGAGCTTGTCCATTTTTTTACATGTCTATGGTTTTATTTCATTAAAGTTTGTTTTTATTTATGGTCAACCGCGTGATAGTCTACATGATTTTCTATGCCATTATACGTGAGCTAATTAGTTGAGAGGAAGAGTGGGATTGCAGTGGTTTCTGCTGTATGGTTCTGATAGCACTGAACTGAGGTACATTTCTGGCCCTTTAATGCGTTCATTCATGTGATCCTAAGCAGGTATCTTAGGTGTACAGTCATGTAAGCGGCTATATGTTGAGACCACAAACTGAGCATGTGAGAACCAAAGGCAGAGGTGTATCCATCTTCATTAAGGACAAGGACACCTCAAGACTTGTCAAACAGTATGACTCTCTTGTAGTAATCCATGTCCAACTAACTATAGGCAAAACCCCCTACCACATCATAGCTAGCTATAGGTTCCCCAACATGAAACAGGAAAACCATACTGCATACCTGGACTTAACTGGAGTCACTTGCCATACAGCCCAATACCTTACTCATGGGTGATTTTTAATTATCCTTCCATTGACTGGGAAGCATACATTACCACAAACGTGCTGGCTTGAGGGTTCTTGGAATTTGTGAGTGCAAATGCTCGAACAGTTAACATGGGATAGTACTGCACCCCCCTCGTGTGATGTCCTCCCTGGTAAATATTGGACCATAAAATCAGTTCTGTTCAATGTCATAAGACCAGATACCCCATCAAGCTCAAAAATGCTTGAGAATTTTTCTAAGACAAATTACCTTCTATGTAATGGTGTAAGAAGTTTCAAAGCTCCTTCAAATGCAGATAACCTGGATTTCTATACAGAGGTGTACACCAGTGTCCTATATAACCACTAAAGAAGTTGTGTAGAATCTGCATTGCCTGACTGGATTAAAACCAAGTCTTGATGAAAAAAGAAACAAGTTGTACAACAAAGGAAAGAAACTAATGTTCAAGAACAAGAGGGAACTGGCTCAGCAGAGGAAGAAACCTTGCCTAGCTTAAACAAAAAATTTAAGATCTTGTCAAATCCTGTAAAGCTAACTACAAAGCAAAAGTAGCCTCCCTAGATGAGGATAATCACAAGACATTCTTTAACTACGTCCAAAATCTAAAAGGGAATATCCAGCTGTGCATTGAACTGGTTGTGGATCACACCACTTGTAATCGATCTAGCTGATAGATTTGGAGGAAACTTTATCCACCTGTCTCCTTCAGTCATCCCCCAAAGTATACCTGCCACCATTCCTCAGCTTATCTTAAGAGAGCAGGTCTCTCTGGTGCTGTCTAAGGCCAAAAATCACTGCATCAATGAGACCAGACCACTTCCCAGGTTGCCTTTTAAACCATTTAAAGCCTTTTAAACAATTTAAAGCATGACCTAGCAGACCCACTTGGATACCTGTTTAACCACAGCATGCAAACTGCCTATGTTTCGGCAGATTGGAGGACAGCAACAGTAATCCGTCTACACAAAGGGGGACCATTAACAGACCCTGGGAATTATAGGCCCACAGGCTAGACAGGCTCATCTGCAAGGCCATGGAAAGGATCATTGTGGACCTTATTAACAAGGACATGGTTAATATCCAAGTTCTGGACCCAACCCAGTTCAGATTCATTAAAGGTAGGTCATGTCTATTAAACATGGTTGACTTCTTAAATAGTCACCAAGGCCCTGGACGAGGGAAAAGACTGTGAATACCGCCTATTTTGACCAAGCCAAGGCATTTGACATAATCCCCCACTTGGGTATTCTAGGGGAACTCTCTTCTAATTGACATTTAATTACATTACTGGATGTGTAGCCATCTGGATGACAGGACACACACTGTCAACAAGTGGGTGATTTCACCTGTAGCAAAAGACCAGTCACCAGTGGCATACCACAGGGTTCTGTGCTGGACACCTTACTGTTCTGAATTATTTTCTCAGAAGTCCAGGTAAACTTGGACTGCCTGTGGCTGACCCAAGTTTGCTGACTATTGGAAATTGGAGCACTCCTGGAGTTCCACAATGATGTTCATATACTTCAGATAAGGTTAACTCAAGACAAATGATTGGTACCAAAACCACAAAAATTTAAAGCTAAATGCAAAAAAAAACAAAAAAACACATTGTTATTCTCCTTAGGGGGTTGCTGTCTATAATGCTATAATGTAATTCGCAGGGATGCGAGCTTTCCCAAAGTGTAGACCCAGTAGTAAATGATCTGGGTATTCTGGTTGATAGCAGTCTGAACTTTGACCACCACATAGCCATAGCAGTAAGGAAATCCTTCCTTCTATGTGGCACATTTAATGTATCGCATCTAGATCAAAGGATGTTATAATTCTATTATACTCTGCCCTCATCAGACCACTAATTGAGTACAGTGCTCCCTTTTGCATGTACCTCACCAGGCACCTGCAACAATTGGAGAGACCACAGAGGTTTATCAAGAAATTACATGGTACACAAAATGAGTATTGTGTGGAAAGATCAAAAGCCCTGTCCGTGTAGTCTGTCTCCTACAGGTTACTAAGGGGTGACTTGTGCCTGGTCTCTGACTTCCCTTATGGAAATGCCACACATTTGTAACTCTCACTGCACAAGATGCACTCACTGCATGGATCTTCACCTAGCCTCTGACATGAACAGGTCATGCTGGAGAGGTACATCTCCAAGAGATTGCCACTTCTCTGGAATAAGCTTCTAGTTCAAGTGAAAGAGCCCCTCTCCTGACGCTCTTCAAATGCAACCTAGATCAATGGATGGGTGACATTCACTTATGGGATGGTGCCCATATCCCTCCTGGACAGAGGAAGTCTTACCTCTGCAAACTTCACTCGCCTAACCACTAACAATTGGGGCAACTCCGGATAAATATGGCTAGGCTTGTAAAGGCTCTAGGGCCATTAGCCTAGTAACCTCCTATGAACCTATAGTGCATGTGTGTGTGTTTTTATATACAAGTACTTGGTTCCTGCAAGTCACAGTAGCTGTGGTGTGAAGGAAAAGTTGATTTTTAGCAAACAAGCTCATCCCCATATGAACCAAGTTCTTTGGGTACAGTCCCTGGTTTCCTTGTTTTATTGACTGACATTGTACTTATTGTTTTAGCTGTGAATAAGCTGGACGATGTTAAGTCTACAAGTTTGTTGCTCTTGTCTTTGAACGCATCTTTAATTTAGTTTTGCAGGCACATGGGTGTGAAATGCAGAGTGTTGGGGGCATCGCTGCCTGTCTGGTATGTAGTGCAGATGAGCAAGGCTGCGAGATGTTTGTGAACTGCTTCTATAGTGCAGGATTTGATTCCCTCAGCTCAGCCTTAAGTTAGTTTACTAGTTGACTGCGAGTCATTTTACCTGGCAGTACTACCGGGATGATCTTTTAAGACCCTTTTTATCCAGTGGGCTGTCCCAAACTGTTAGCAAGTATGTTGTACATTTTGTTTTTTTGAATCCCTATACCTTTCGCATAATTCCTAATTACTGTTTCATTATATGCTGTGATTATAAATCCCAGCATATATCTTTTAGTTTAATGTGTTGCCAGAGGCAACAGATGTGAATTTCATGGGGAGAAAAGTTCATGCCTAGTGTGTTTTTTTTTTAATGCGAGACTTTGTCTGTCAAATAGCTGTTGGTGTTCTTGCTGTAAAATTTGAAATTGTTTTAAGTTCAACACAAATTTCCGTGATTGTTGTAAAAGCAAGAAAGAAAGTAGTGTGCACAGTGACATGTTTTGAACATTTGTATGATTGGGGAGAGACCGCAAAGTAATGGGATACTGGTATGGCTGTGTTGGGGATGGGGGCCAGGTCCATTACCTTGTGTAGGGCCCCATTTGACTGAGCTGGTTCTGTTGTCATATTTGGCTAGAGTTCATGTAGTGGTCTTGATTTAAATGTTCACTTCAAATAACAATAGCTATTGAAAGTATGGCACTAGTATTTTTCCCCTTTTTAAGAAGGGTCTGTATTGAATTGAAGCGTTGTTCGTTACTTTTGTTTGTTGAACATATTTTTTCTCAGTGTGCAGGTTTAATTTTATCTGACTTCTGTTGCTGTATTTTTTCCTAATGTGCTCCCACCATAATCCTTAACACTGCAGCCAAAGATGCCACCATAGTACAACATGCCGATGACTCTACTTTAATTTGTGCTGCTTGGACACTGCCCATGCTCCAAGTACCCGCCCAGTTTCACTGACCCATATTACTCTCCATAACTAAACTGAACAACAATGCAGGATACTTCCTGTATTCACACTACGCTGATAATGGAGTGTGATGTTCCATCTGTTTAATACCACTCTCAACCTGCTCCAAGTACCCGCCCAGTTTCACTGACCCATATTACTCTCCATAACTAAACTGAACAACAATGCAGGATACTTCCTGTATTCACACTACGTTGATAATGGAGTGTGATGTTCCATCTGTTTAATACCACTCTCAACCTGAAAGCCTTTAAATGCCAACTGAAGTAACAACTGATGGATAAATGCTTCTGCACAGGCAACACCTCTGGTTCGAGTGGTTCCAGTATATCTATATAAATTTGTACCATACCTCTCTGCTGCACAGAACTTTATGTACTATTATTACAACTATATCCTCCACTGCCATCTTATCTCCTTTACATCCTTCCACCTCCTCACCCTCCTTTCTTAATTTGGGCTGCTGTGAGTCTTGCTCAAAATGAGGGACCCAGGAAGATTAGAAAATGTTGTTGTTATACAGCCTTTGTCAGGTTTTACAGAAGACTGTTTCTGCGTACTGATGGTATTGCACTGCATATACCACCCTGTAGTTGTATATTGATATACAACCGAAGTAACTGATTGTAAATGATGCTACTTCTGGCGTGTCTGAATAATAGATCTGTTCGTGAATGAAACTGATTGTAAATGATGAAACAATGCAAATGATGTTTGATATATGCAGCTTTTCTCACCAGGCTTAGATTGAAAAAGGGCACTGCTCAATCAGACTTTCCTGGTAAACCAGTATCAGTAAATAAGTAGGTTTGTGCAGTATGTAATATGAACTGATGTCTTTTCAGCCTGTTTCTCAACAGATGGATCTCTGAGCGACCTCTGATCTAGGTATATGACCACTTTCAAGCTTTGGATACAGTGCTCAGGCTCCTAACCCTACCCATAATCCCTGTGAATAGAGTGAGCTATCCCAGATCTCGTTTACTGCTTGAAGAGCTACAACAGTGTTCCTCCAAGGCATCTCTAACCACTGACACTGATTTCAGTGAAGAAGGTAACTGTAGAGAGGATGTCTCATTCAGGGAGAATCTCTTTAATGCTTTAGGTTAAAAGTTTGTATTCCCGAAACCCTTCTCTGGAGGAGTTGATGTCCTTGCATTCACCACTGCAGTATTTATTATGTATAGGATTCTCTACCATGGAAGCCCAGCATCCGGCCAGTCTACCAAAGCCTGCCGTTGCTTTAAGATATGCTGAACGTCGGCCAAAAGCTCCTCATGTAGTGTAGGGCATAAGGGTGACCATTCAGGCATACCATCCTCAGAACTTCTTTGCCGCCAGTTCTAACAGTCGGTCTGTTTTGCCTATATCCATTTTCTTCTGCCAGATGAGTGTCGGAGTTGCAAGCCCTTATGGCTTGTCCTCCTTTTTCGATATTCCTTGAGGACAGGGTGTACTTGTGTAATGAGTTGTCACTTAATTTGCCTACTTTTATTCCCTCTCCGCAATCTGACAGGGTGCTGCATACTGTGGATGTACATAGACTGCTCCGATTTTATTTGGATAAGACTAAAGCTAAAAGAAAATCTGATGAGCTGTTTGTTTCCTTTCATCCTAGGTCTTTAGGTTTAAATGTTTCCAAGCAAACCATTTCCTCTTGGATTTCAAAGGCCATTTCTTTTTGTTACACTTTTCATGGCGAGAGCCGCCTTCTGTAAATCCTCATTCTACTAGGGCTGTGGCTGTTTCTGGTGCCCCCCCCCCCCACAAGGGATTAGACACCAATTATATTCTTGAAGCCGCTACCTGGACTTCTGTGCATAGTTTTACCAAACACTACAAGTTGGATGGTATCTCCAGAGCTAGAGCAGGTTTTGCTAATGCCATTCTTCGTGGTGTCTTAGACGGCTGTACTGCTGTTTCCTCCTCCCAAGATGTCCTTCAAGGATGCATCTGCAGTCATAACATATGGGTTGTCCTGCCTCAGGCAGCCCTTCGGTCGGCCGGATTCCAAAGTCTGGGTCTGGCCTCGGCTGATGTCGCACTTTCCCCGACGTCAGAGCGTCTGGTGTATAAAAGCATCAGCCGACGCCATTTTCCTCTGTCTTTCTTGCCGCGCGGTGCCCGAAGCAGAAGCTGTTGGCAAGTGCCGGTCAGTCAGATCCATTGAATTCAGCTACCGAAGACTTCGAAAAAAGCTAAGTACCCCGTTGGGGACTCTTTCTTGCCTCAGCCGATGTCAGACAAAGTAAATAATTGTTTAACTTGTGGGAAACAAATACCTCATAAGGATTTCCACTCCTATTGCCTTCCTTGCTTAGGCCCAGACCACGACGTTTTGTCCTGTTTAGCCTGTGCTTCCTTCAACCGACAAACTCTTAGACATCGGTCAGAGTTTGCAGAGGAATTTTTTGCAGCCGCTTTTGCTTATAAAATGCCGTCGGAAACCCCGACTACGCATATGGTGAAAAAACGCAAGGAAAAGGACCAACACTCGCGGCCTGCGGTTTCGGCTGAAACCATGGCTAGGCCTACCGCGAGTGTCTTTGTTTCGGCCGAAACAGAGTCCTCGGAAATTGGTTCTTCCGAAACCATTCTTCTGACCACCGAGGCCCAGGAGGCCCCGGCTGAATCGGCTACAGAACTTCCTACCGAAACCAGTGTTCAGGAAATGTCCGACACCATACCTTTGGACATTTCTACTCCTGCACGTGGGGCAGCTAGGCCCCCTGCTTCCATGTCCATTAAGGCCTTCTCTAGGGCTAAGGCTGCCAAACTATCTAAAGCTTTGCCTCCCAAAACTACCTCTCGGAGGCCTTCCTCAAGTTCACAGATCCTCAGCCTTGCTGAGGACCTTATTTCCTTAATTAGGGGCTCACAACCTCACCCAGACAGGGCCTCTCACCCTCCTCCGGACAAAAGGCCCAGGACTGACCCATCTGACCCACACTCTTCAGATGATTCACGGATGGGTCTGAATTGTCAGACCACCAGGAAGGGGCTTACTCGCCTTATGAGGATTCAGATGCTGAGGAATCTATCCCTTCGGCCTCCCCTCCTGAAAAGTTTTCATTTGGTGAGACTCTGCACTCCATGAGAGAGCATTTTCAATGGCAAGGTCAGGATTTCTCTGATTCTAGAAAAAGATTAAGGACCTTTTTGCATTTGCCTCAACATAGGCCCTTAGCTATACCTCCTGTTCTGAATGTTATTGATGATGTGTACAATGATGTCAGTATGGCCCCTGATACTCTCCCTCCGGCCCCTGCCAAGCCTGACCGATACTACAGGGTCCCGGATTCTCATTTCCATCTGTATAAAGCCCACTCTGCAGACCCAGAAACTATTTCTCAGGGCCCTAAAGGGGTTGCGGCCGCTACTGCCAAAAATCCTCTACCCTCTGAAAGAGAGTCTAGAGCTTTAGAGAGATGGGGAAAGAAGGTGTATACTTCTGCAACTCTTCTGTCAGGGCATTAAACTGTCAATGTCATATGATACAGTACCAAGAGTATTTGTTAGATGAATTGAATAAGAAACTTTTTCTTCTCCTGAACCCCTGGACCGTAAATCCCTTCAGGATTTGGTGCACAATTCACAACAGGTTAGTAATCATTTTTTAAAATGTGGCTATGATGCACTGGAGGCTTCATTTAGATCAGCTATGACTGGGGCATTTATTCGTAGGCATGCCTGGCTGAAGGAACAATCTTTGCCAGACCATGTTAAAGCTAAATTCTTGGATGCTCCAATGGAGAAACAAAATTTATTTGGCTCCTCTGCTCAGGAGATTTTAAAAAAGGTTGAAGAAAAGGCAAAATCTGTGCAAATAGTTAAAGATTTCCTGCAAGTACAACCACTGAGATTCAGCAGAAACTGGCCTACTAAGAATTGGACCTTTCCAGACTCAGACAGAGCCCAGAGAGGCAGGAACAGGCGCCCCAGAGGCAGAGGTCAATCAAAGGGCTCCTACAGAGGCAGGCAGTGGCAGCCTGCCAACCAGAGAAGTAGTGCAACAACAACTACCACTGCACCAGGACAGGCTCAATGACTTAACTCTAATTCCGCCTCCCAGGGATCAACTGGAGGCACCCTTGGGCGGAAAGCTGGCTTTATTCTCAAAAAAACTGGCATTATATTACAAAGGATACATGGACATTGCAAATAATAGAGAAAGGATACAGGTTCCATTTCCACACTTTGCCAAAAAGAAGCAGAATGCCAAACCTACCACCAAATCAAAGGGCAGAGGCTTTAAGACAGATCAACAATCTAATTCAGATAAAGGCTATAGAAAAGGTACCACGTTCAGAACAAGGCCAAGGATTTTACTCCAGATTGTTCCTTGTACCAAGAAAAGAAAATCAATGGAGACCCATTCTCGACCTGTCCGCACTGAACACTTATCTCATTATGCCAAAATTCAAGATGCTGACCCTACAGCAACTTCTTCCCATGCTGGGCAAGGAGTCTTGGCTGGTGACTCTAGATCTCAAGGAGGCATACCTGCACGTCCCTATTCGACCAAGTTGCAGAAGACACCTCAGATTTCTTGCAGGATCAGAGCATTATCAATTCTCAGCATTGCCCTTTGGCTTATCTACTGCGCCCAGAGTATTCACGAAATGCCTGGCATCAGTAATTGCACACTGCAGACTACAGGGAATTCAAATTTACCCATACCTGGACGACTGCCTAATTCAAGTGGACAACAAGACAAATTTGTTAAAGGACTTGGCCTATGCCATACACCTGCTACAGACCTTGGGGTACACAGTCAACATCCAAAAGTCAAGGCTAGTACCATCCCAAAGGATAACCTTCTTGGGTGCAGAACTGGACACAACCACCCAGATGGCCTTTCTCACAGAAGAAAAACAAAAACAACTTCCAGATTACTTCATGACTCTGACAAGACATACTCTGCTTACTGCAAGGAAGATCCTGCAGGCCCTGGGTTACATGGCATCCTGCATAATTCTGATACCACATGCCAGGCTGCATATGAGGAAATTGCAATGGTACCTAAGGAGTGTATGGTCTCAACACAGTCACAGTTTAGAAACCATGATACCAATCATTCCATGCCTTCAAAAGGAATTCCTGTGGTGGGCTCAGGCCTGCCAGTCCAACAGAGGGTTGCCTTTCAACAAACCAAAACCAAGGCAGACCATCACCACGGATGCCTCAGACTGAGGATGGGGAGCACACATGGAGGGAAAATGTATCCAAGGCCTATGGTCTCAAGGACAGCTAAGCATGCACATAAACCAAAAGGAAATGCTGGCAGTGAGGCATGCAATCCAGGCCTTCAAACCCTTCCTCCAACAAGGCCACCTGTTAATAAGGACAGACAACACCACGGTCATGTGGTACATAAACAAGCAGGGAGGCAGGCACACACTCTTACCCTCTATGCCGGATGGCTATGAATCTGTGGGAACTATTCCTGAATCTCAATATCCAACTACAGTCCCAATTCGTGCCAGGAAAAGAAAATACACTGGCGGACAGCTTAAGCAGAACAACCATGGATGCTGCACCTAGACATCTTCCAGCTCATAGCAAAGACATGGAGAATGCCGGAGATAGATCTGTTCGCCTCCCCACTCAACCACCAACTGAAGACATTCTGCACAAGGACATACCACCCACAAGCTTGGAGGGTGGACTCTCTCTCTTTCAGCTGGAAAGCCCTAACAGTATATGCCTTCCCACCTCTCCCATTGATGTACAAGGTTCTACTGAAGATCAGGGAGGAACAGCCAGGAGTGATACTAATAGCTCCAGACTGGCCAAGGCAGCACTGGTATCCGTTATTGAGAAGCATGTCTCAGGCAAAATCATGGCCTCTCCCCCTATGGCCGCTTCTTCTGACGCAGAACAATTTCAAGACCCTGCATCCCAACTTGAAAACACTGCAGCTAACTGCCTGGAAAATTCCTTAAATACCAATCCAATTGTTTTATCTCACAGGGTGAAGGACATTATCTTGGAAGCTCGCAGGCCTTCCACAAGGAAGGCGTACTCAGCTAAATGGAAGAGATTTCTCATTTGGACCACATCAAAAGGCTCGGATGTCACAGTGGCAAACATAACACATATTCTAGAATACTTAGCAGAATTGTTCCACAATGGACTGTCCTATTCTTCCATTAAGATTCATGCTTCAGCAATTTCAGCAGAATACAACGTGGATCCACCTATCTTCTCGCACCCTCTACTCGGACAATTTCTGAGAGGGATCAAAAATATTAAACCTCCAAGAAGACCCCCTCTACCTGCTTGGGATCTCAACTTTGTGCTGGAGAAACTGACACTCCCTCCTTTTGAACCAGCAGCATCGGCGGATCTACAGTTTCTGTCTTGGGAGACTGCATTCCTTCTGGCAATCACTTCAGCAAGAAGAGTATCTGAGTTACAAGCATTAATGGCAGTGCAGCCATTTCTTATTTTCCACCAGGACAGAGTTTCTCTAAGAACCAATCCTACCTTTATGCCAAAGGTGGTATCTAGGGTATCCTTGAACCAAGCTATCCACCTGCCTATGTTCTTCCCTAATCCACAGAATAGAGGGGAAAAACTTTTGCACACCCTGGATATACACAGACAACTACGCTACTACTTGGACAGAACAAAGACTAGCAGAAAAACTGACCAACTATTTGTAGCATATGCTCCTGGGGTGCAAGGAAGAGCAATTTTCAAACGGACAATCTTAAAATGGATAGGAAATTGCATTCGATTTTGCTACTCCTTTCATGGAAAGACAGTTCCTGAAAACATCAGGCCTCACTCCACAAGGGCCACGGCCACCACTACAGCCTTCCTACGAGGGGTGGCTACCAAGGACATTTTAGAAGCTGCTACTTGGAGTTCCGTGCATACATTTGCCAAGCATTACAATCCACCTTTATACTCCAGATCCAGAGCAGGGTTTGCTACAGCAGTCCTGCAAGGGATATTAACTACACCATCCTTTTCTTAGTACCTCCTCCCCCAGATTGGCTATGGTATTCTACCCATATGTTATGACTGCAGATGCATCCTTGAAGGACATAGTACAGTTTTGTACCTACCATAAATGTAGATGTCCGATAGGTATGCATCTGCAGTCAGGATTACCCTCCCTCCTACCCCTCTGTGGTATTCCTAGGGTGCTTACCCCTCTTTTAGCTAGCTGGGGGAATCTATTATGATTTATTTGTTTGTTTATACTGGTATATAATTTTGCAAATGTTTGGAACTTTTCTGCATTTATCCAAATTTAGCCTTCCTAGAGGGCTCCTGGCATCTGGGGCAAGAAAAACTGAGGAAAATGACGTTGGCTGATGCTTTTATACCCCAGATGCTCTGACGTCGGGGAAAGTGTGACATCAGCCGAGGCCAGACCCAGACTTTGGAATCCGGCCGACCGAAGGGCTGCCTGAGGCAGGACAACCCATATGTTATGACTGCAGATGCATACCTATCGGACATCTACATTTATGGTAGGTACAAAACTGTACTTTTCTTCTCCTTTGGCACTCTCCCATATTTAATGAATACTGCAACGGTGAATGTAAGGACATAGTACAGTTGTGTAAAGTCTTATGCCCTTGCCTTTACCGCTGCAGTGTTCACTCTCCCTCCATGCCCCTAGTCTTTTTCCTTCATGGATGTGCAGGTTCCGTTTGGTTTTCCTTGGACTGTTGTTCCTACTGGGGCAATCTGTTCTGAGGATGGTACGCCTGAAAGTCCCCTTTATGCCCTGCGCTACACGAGGAACATTTGGCTGATGTTCAGCATACCTTAAAGCAATGATGGGCTTTGGTAGACTGGCTGGACATCCAGGCTTCCATCGTAGGGAATCCCATATGTAATGAATACTGCAGCGGTGAAGAAAAGGACATCTCTTACAATAAGATTTTACACAACTGTACTTTTCCCTGAGGTTTTCTGCTCTGGCTAATCTTCTTTGGTGGCTCCTGCCCACCAGCAAGATGATCTAATCTGTCTGGCATGGAAGGTTCAGCCGTGTCCACTTCCTATTGTCTAGAAGACTGAAATCTTTAGTAGCTCCCAGAGATGGACTTCATTGGAGCAGGGGTCCTGCTGTAGAGTTCGTGGTAGTGTCAGTAGCCAGCTGGCAGAAGAGCTCCTCAGTCCATCCACATAACAGGGAGTCATGTGCATTGGACATATTTGGGAAACGTGTAGATGCTTAATTTACATGTTTGGTGAGAGCTGTGAATTATCTGGCACACATTGCTGACTTCCATAGAGAGATGTTTGACAAAGGAGATTGCCAAGTCTCTCCCAATGACATTGTCTGCAGATCAAAGGAAGGCTTTTAATTTACAGTTGGCTACCCTCCAATCTCTTTCCAGTTTGTCTGCATGCTTTTTCTAATGCTACAGAGGTTGTGTCTAGAGCATCTGGTACAAACATTACCATGAGGAGGCACACCTAGATACAGCTTTGCAATTTTGTGGAATATTTCAAGATGCACTTCAGCAGTGCTGCTTTTGATGGATTAGCCTGTTTTGTAAGAGTTAAAGGGATGGTCTACAAGAGGGTAGTGAGACCAGCTATGTTATGAGTTGGAGACCGTGGCATTGATAAAAAGGCAGGAGTCAGAACTGAATGTGGCAGAGTTAAAGATGTTAGATTTGCACTAGGTGTAACGAGGGTAGACAGGATTAGGAATAATATATTAGAATGTCAGCCCAGGTTGGACAGTTTGGAGACAAAGCCAGAGAGGCGAAATTGCTTTGGTTTGGACATGTGCTGAGGAGGGATGCTGGGTATATTGGGAAAAGGATGCTAATGGTGAAGCTGCCAGGTAAGAGGAAGGCCTAAGATTCAGTTTATGAATGTGGTGAGAGAGGACATGCAGGGGGTTGGTGTGACTGAGCAAGATGTAAAGGACAGGAAGAAACGGAAACGGGTGATCTGCTGTGGCGACCCCTTATGGGAACATCCAAAAGAAAAAGTTTTTTTTTTTTTTTTTTTTTTTTTTTTTTTTTTTTTATTATCCTAAAGTCAAAGAAGCCCTCTACAGAAGTGAGAAGGATATAAATTCCCTTTCTGTTGTAGGGATCAAATTCTCCACTCCTTGACAGACCTTCCCCAGGAATTGGAAGGGAGGCGAGAGGATTTGGTTTTAAAAATCCTAGGGGTTTTCATTGGACACTTCTGGAGAATGTGCTCCCTGAGGCACAGTGGGGAAACTCTCTTATAATGAACATTACCCAAGAGGCCGAGGTAGTCCACAAAACTGTGTTCTTCCTCAGAGAGGCCTTTCCAGCACTCCTGAATGTTTGCTCAACTGTTGTACTCTGTAGACAGTCGGGGAGCACTTATTTCTGCTTCCAAACTGGTTCAGAGGATTGTAATTGGAGGCTATGTTCTACCTTTATTATGTTCCCCCCATCAAATTCTTGATGTTCCACTCTCTCAAAAAAAAAAAAAAAAAGTAGCCTCTTTTTAGAAATAAAGAAGCTGCTAAGAAGTCTAGTCATCCAAGAGGTCCCACCAGACCAGAAAGGATTTAGAATTTACTCAAAAGATTCTTTTTAGGGCCAAAGAAACTCACACCCAAGGCCAGTATTGGACATAAACCAAAGAAGCAAATTTGTAAAACAAAATTCCAGATGGTCACAGTTCCTTTCATTCTTCCATTACTACGGAAGGACAATTGGATGTGCTGGATAGATCTTCAGGATGCATAGTACCACATAAAGATGGAAAGGTGGTCCAGGAAGTATATTCACCAAGTGCACACCAATGGTAGCAGCTGTTCTACAACTACAGGGTTTCAGAGTATTCCCATACCTGGATAACTGGGTCATTACCACCCCTATCTTGAATCTACTAATTCAAGCCAGGGACTCCTTGCTCCAACACTGTACATAGTTTGGAATAGCAGTGAATTTAAAGTCTATGCTCTAAACCATCCAATCTCTTGGAGTTCATTATCGAAGCTTTGAACACCAGAATTCAGATAGTGAAGCTTCCCCTTTCTCATGCAGCATATTGTAGAACGTCTTTTCAGGCTTGTTGGTGAAGCACCCTCCAAGAGGAAAAAACGCTGAGAGAAGGGAGCCACTTTTGAGATTTTAAGTATTTTTTCTCCGTTTATTTGCTAAGTTTTTCTGCATAGCTGCCTAGCTTGAGCATTTTCTGGCTTGTTAAACTTGATTTCTGTATTAGTAGCTGTATTTAGAGCACAACCAAAAGCGGTTTGCTGAATTTCCTGTTTGCACTTCATTTTAAATAGTTTTTTTCTTAAAACTTGCATATTTTCTGTCCTTGACCTAGCACTCTTGTGTGGGGTCATTTACTGCACTGTTATTACTTGTGAACCTCTGCTATCTCTGTAAAAAACAAAAACAAAAAAAAAAAATCTTGCTTTTTTCCCACATTTCTGAGAGTTAAAGTTCAGTTACAGGCTTGCTGTTCCTGAACTGTTTGAAAGTTTCTGTGAGGCCATTTTTGCTTGGGCTGAAGGAGGGTCTCTCTGTTCATCAGTGGCAGTGAATAACATTGAGCAGCTTCCTTGCCCCCCCGTAGAGGTGGTTACTGACTTGAAACTGTAGTTTTATTGTCCGTTTTGGGTCTATTCCTGCTTCTTTCCAGCCCCTGCTATCAAGCACGCTTTAACGTGCTTTAGCGCGGAGTTGCCACTAGAGCAGCATCGGGCAGCGCCGGTTAAACAAGGTTAAACTCTTTCTGGCTCCAGAAAGTCTGTTCTTCAATTTTTCCCTTGGAACTGCTCTGTTAGGAACCTAAACAGTTTACACCTTCACTAAAAAGTGCAGCACTTGTTCCAAATAGCTTTTTCTTCTCAAAAAGCTCAGCACTTGTCTTATAAGCATATCCCTTGTCTTATAAGCATTCTCTTTGCAGGTCAAGCACTCCTATATTATACAAATCTCTCACTAGCAAAACCCCCCAGGAGTGCCCACTTCCCTGCTAAGCCCACTACTTTTCTGTCTCATACCAACTCATCCCACTACTTTTCTGTCTCATACCAACTCATAATTCTTTCTAGCATGTCGAAGGGTCAGATGCTGGCGTCCTCTCCTGCCCAGTTGGTGAATCTGGGAATTCTGAGACAATGTTACAGTTGCCTCATGTACGCGGACAACCCTCTCCTCCTCCCACGCAACACTAACACTTGTGAGAGATGCAGCTATTTAGCCAGACTGGAGGCTGAGCTCTCTCAACTCAGGACTGGCAAGACCAGGCAGGAGGAGAAGGCAACTACACACACCACAATACCAGTCTCACATAACTCAACCACACCACTGAATCAAACACATAAACACACTAAGACATACTCGGAGGCTCTGAGTAAAAATTTACCTAAACAGCAGAGGCCTCCAAAGCAGACACCCAAGCAACTGCAAACTCAGTACACCACACAAACAACACAAACAACAAAATCCATGTGCAAAGCAGTCACTGCCCTTAAGGCCAAATACAACACCAAACATACTTGTCATAGGTGACTCCATAGTCAGACACACTGACGTCCCGCTCACCAGACTGAGTTAAGGAGAAGGTCACAGTAAGCTGCCTGTCGGGCGCTAGAATCCGCCACATAACGCAAGCACTCAGGTCTCTCAACAGCAGGTACAAGTATGACTCTGTCATTGTCCACGCTGGTGTCAGCGACCTGAGACGTACCTCCTTGGACTACATGAAAAGAGACATTGAGGAGCTCTCTGATTATGTAGCCCAGGCAGGTATGACCCTGACCTTGAGCAGTATCCTACCTTCACCTAGAATGATGCCACAAATACAGTGATAAGATGATCAGCTTTAATAATTGGCTTAAATTCTGGTGTCATTCAAAGGGGATCCAATGTCTGTCTACCTGGGATGACATGCTGGACAAGCCACGCTGCTTCGCAAGGGATGGCTTGCACCTGTCACCCCTAGGCTTCCGGATATTGGCAAAGGCTCTTGCCACCCCCATAGTGCCTTTTTTAGGCAAGGCCCAAATCCTAAACCTACCACGCTAGAACACAAAAAAGGAAAAAAACTAAGGGTAATGCTGCTCAATGCCAGAAGTCTCAATCTCAAGATGTATGCACTCGAGGCCCTTCTCAGTATGGAGAACATCGATGTCTGTGCTGTGACAGAAACCTGGTTCAAGGCTCCTGAGAGCACCCCAGCACTATCAGGTTTCACCTCGTATCATGCGTTCTGGCCCCAAAATCCGGACAACACCAAGAAAGGAGGGGGGGTGTCCATATTCATAAAGGACACCCACACCTCAAGGTTTGTGGCAACGCACGATGCATCGGAGACCATCCAGGTGCAATTAACCATAGGCAAGACTGCTCTGCAATTTGTAGCATGTTACAGGCCATCCTCTCAAACTCAGGAACCTCACATGGCCTTCCTGAAAACATTGGAGGGGATAAATGTATCTCCAAACACCACCATACTAGGTGACTTCAACTACCCTAATATAGACTGGGAACACTACTCAAGCCCAAACACTATAGCCCAAAGGTTCCTGGAGTTCATAAACTCAAATGCCATGGAAAAACTAGTCACCATCCCCACAAGAGGAGAAAACATACTTGATCTCATCATCACGAACATGGGATCACAATGTTCAATACCGGAAGTATACCCCTCACTGGTGAGATCAGATCATAAACTAATCTCGCTGGAGGTCCTCATCCCGCCCCCACCTGAAATAAAAAAGACCACAGTGAAAAACTTCTCAAAAGCCGACTTCACACTTCTAAAAACTAGTGTGGTCTCCTTTAAGGCCCCTGAGCCAGTGGTAAACATTACTCAAACCGCTGAATCACTTACAAATGCCTTCTACCAACACCTACAGGACTGCATGGATCAGGCAATCCCAAACAAAACTAAGACTCTTTGTACCAAAGGCAAGCGTCCAGTCTGGTGGACCCCAGCCATAAACAAGCTCTACAACAAAAGGAGGAAACTACTCAAGATAGAGCAAAATCCTTGAAAGGTAAGACACCTTTGATCATTATAAGTAAAAAACTAAGAGCTCTCATAAAATCATCCAAGGCAAATTTTGAGAGAAAAATCGCCAAGGACTCAAAAGACAATCATAAGGCCTTCTTTAGCTATGTTAGAAACCTAGGAGGAAACTCCCAGATATGCTCAGAATTAGTTCAAAATGATGTGAAGATTACTGAACCTACACACATTGCCAACATTCTGGCTGACAGGTTCAGTGCAAACCCCCCCCCCCCTCTCCCCCAAAAGGAGAGATATCTATACCAGAGGATTGTAGCCCCCCAAACATCTCCAACGCCCAGGTGAGAACTACTCTCTCCAAGGCAAAAAACACAGCATCCATGGGACCGGATCGTGTCCCCGGCTGTGTGCTCCACGAACTCAATGAGGAATTAAACCCGCAGTTAGGACAGCTGTTTAATCTTAGCCTCACCTCAGGATACGTACCCAAGGAGTGGCGCACGGCGACTGTGGTCCCACTTCACAAGGGCGGTGCCTCCACCGACCCTGGAAATTACCGTCCCATTAGCTTGACGAGCCTTATCTGCAAAGCCATGGAGAGGATCATAATGGAACTCCTAAATAAAGACATAGGGAACTTGCAGACTTTGGATCCAACCCAGTTTGGCTTTGTCAAAGGCAGATCATGCCTTTTAAACTTGGTTGACTTTTTCGAGACGGTCACCAAGGCCATTGATGAGGGAAAGGCAGTCCATACAGCCTACCTTGACCTGGCAAAGGCCTTCGACACAATACCCCACTCAGGTATCATCGAAAAACTAATCAGCTTGAATGTAAACCCATACATCACAAGATGGGTTGCAAACTGGCTAAGTGACAGAGCCCACAGGGTCAGAGTTGCTGGAGCCATGTCAGACTCGAAGCCTGTCACAAGTGGTGTCCCACAGGGCTCAGTCCTGGGTCCACTCTTGTTCGGCATCTACTTTTCTGAAGTACAAGCAAACACAGGAGGGTTATGGCTGACAAAGTTTGCAGATGACTGCAAACTGGGCGCCATAGTCGAAAACGCATCTGACACAGATATCCTTCAGAAGGGCCTCACAGAAACGGATAACTGGTGCCAGAGCCATGGCCTAAAGTTAAACGCCAAGAAATGCATAGTCATACCCTTCGGGAAAAACAAGGTTACCCCTAGCTACCATATAGGTGGCAATCCACTGAGCACAGAAGAAGTCATCAGGGATCTGGGGACCCAGGTTGACAGTAGCCTTCGCTTGACACTCATGTTGCTAAAGTAGTTAGGAAAACCTTCTACATTGCCCACCTGATCATGAAGGGATTCACATCTAGATCAAGGGAGGTCATCGTCTCCCTGTACTCATCACTCATTAGACCTATGATTGAGTACAATGCCCCATTCGGAATGTATCTGACCCGACACCTGCAGCAGCTGGAAAGGCCCCAAAAGTTCCTCACCAAAAGGATAAAGGGTCTCAAAAATATGTCTTATGCTGCCCGACTGAAAGAACTCCAGCTCTATTCAGTCTCATACCACTTGCTCAGAGGTGACCTGTGCCTGACATATAAGGCCATGTCAAACCCAGATTTGATGAATATGCTTCACCTCAAAAAATCTAGATCCCTCAGAACCACAAGGGCGGGAGACTTAAACCTTGACACGGTTATTAATAGAAAGTGCTGGAGGGACAGATTCATCACCCAGAGACTCCCTATGCTGTGGAACAAAATCCCGGTACATGTGAGGCAGAGCACCTCGCTGGCCTTGTTCAAGAGGAATCTTGACCAATGGATGGGAGATCGCAGATATACCCCAGGGATTACTTCAGTGTCACTGCTTGACAGAGGCACAGCAAAATAATACGCATAGTTTTATTCAAACTAAAGGGGTGGCGAAAGCCACATAACTATGGGCTAGGCTTATAAATGCCCTTGGGCAGATAGGTTCATACTAGGCTATCTCTTCACCAACCAGCCCTAGAACTTCTATCGTATCCTAGTGGAAGCTGCCTGAAAGACTAGTACTTTGTCTTTTACGTTCCATGGCTGCTACAATCATGTTGGTTTCACTTGCCAGAATCTACATAGTGTTCTTCAGCAGACCCTGATATTTCAGTTAGCAGTCAGAATCACTAGAAAGGATAAAGGTTGTTTTCTAATGAACATCTGCAGAACACTTCTGCAATGATGGCTAGAGTCCCCACATGTTCTACAGGATTTCATTCTGTCCTTTCCTAAGCCACATTGACCAGGGATGCTTCCCAGCTGGGGTGGAGGGGCAGTATCTGGAAAGGACAGTCCAAAACACATGCTGTCGGAGATCAGTCTTCACATCACATCAATATTTTGGAGATGAGAGCAGTCCCAGTATTGCAGGCATTTCAGGACTCTCTCCCCTTGGGTGCGATTTCCATCCAGACTGACAACATAACAGTCCTTTGGTCCATCAGCACACTGGGAGGAACCAGGTCTTATCCTTTCTGTGGAGAAGCTGAGTGAGTGGCAATGGGTGATATCATCTTGTCGCTTTCTAATTACAATGCATATGCAATTCATACCCTGTGGAAATGCAGCATATTGGCAGAGAAGTTGAGCAGATCCATTCTGATACCTCCTGAGTGGTCCCTCAACTCATTAGTAACTAAACGGGTTTTCAGCTGTTTGAGGTGACCTTGCTGTGATATTTCTCTTCCCCACAACACCAAATGTAGCAAGTTATTTGCTGTAACTTCCACTGAGGGCGAGTCACCATGAGATGCTCTGACTCCTCGTATGGCCTCTGGTTTCCTTTTATACCTTTTCTGTCATGCCACGGATTTATAAAGTAATCCTCTTATCCCTTATTGGCCTCTAAGTGTGGTTTCCCTTCCTGTGGCTTCACCTAATTCAACCCCCTTGTGTACTGGACTTGAACCCACATTTACTTTCTCGTCCATTGGGGCTGCTTCAACTGAACATGAATCATTCAAGCGGCTTGTCTAATTACAATACTTTTTCTGCAGTCTAGGCTGTCATCCACAATTGTCCATGTTTTGTCTTCCTCTCAGAAACCTTCCACTAGAAAGGTTTATAGAAGTACATAGAAAAGGCTTCATATTTTGGCTGTGGAGAAAAATGTCATCTAATCTTCTTCCCATTCATCACTGATGGGTTCGATCCTGAGCCCTCGGAACAGTGTCTGCCAAATACCAAGCTCGTGTACACCAAAAAACTCTTGCCCTAAGCTGCTACCCACAATGCCCTTCTCCCAATTATCTCGGATCTCATTTGCCGCATAGCCATATAGCTCAGTTTCATCGAGCTCTCCAGCCAAGTGAAATATTTTTGATATATTTGAGTGTTGATTAGACTTTCACTTTTCTGCACAGTATACCCTTTCAACTTATCGCTCTTCATATAGCCTAATTTTCTCAACTTTAGCTCTACCTGTTGGGTAATTCTTTTAACCATTGTTGGTAATGCCCTCTCCTACCATTGTGGTATCTTCCTTTCACTTTACTTAGTTTGTTTGTGTGTGTGTTTGTTTGTGTGTGTGTGTGTTTGTTTATTTGTGTGTGTTTGTTTGTTTGTGTGTGTTTGTTTGTTTGTGTGTGTGTGTTTGTTTGTGTGTGTGTTTGTGTGTGTGTGTGTGTTTGTTTGTGTGTGTGTGTGTGTTTGTTTGTGTGTGTTTGTTTGTGTGTGTGTGTTTGTTTGTGTGTGTGTGTTTGTTTGTGTGTGTTTGTGTGTGTTTTGGATGAATGTCTGATTTTATAAAAGGGACATTGAGGTTTAAACATTGCACTTCCTGCAGTGGTAAACTCATGATGACTCTGTTTATTGTCTGGGGGTCTATCACTTATCTGTGGAACCTCCTTATCAGATGTATCAGAATTTTTAGTCAGCGGACGCTGAACAAATGAAAATATAAGTTAATTTTGAAAGGCCTTTTACCTTATTTTGCGGAGGCTATTTGTGTCTGAGGCTTCAACCCCTTCGGTTAAACAGAAAAAACGGCCACATTCTAACCCCTTCTCACCTTCTGGTGACAGAAGTAAGACTTCTAAGCATAAGGCCGACAAGATTTCATCGGAGCACAGAGTGCCTTCTTCGGTTCCAACTTCTATGGGTTTGACCTCTGCTCCGACTACTCCTGAGATGACTTCTACCATTCTAGTGCTTCGGTGCCGAAGCCACCTCCGGCTCCACTATGGCACTGTCCTTACTTGCTCCAGCTCCACCTTCGATGCTGACCTCTCGAGAACCAATGCCTGTGATTGAGTGCCCTGTCGGTGCCGACAATATTCTCGTCTTTGCCGTCTGTCTCCAAGCTAGAGACTATGGTGCCATTTTCTCAGGCACCACAGACCCAATACTTTCTTTGGACCCGTTTGCAGGACATGCTTGTAGCCCTTTTTTGGACCGGCCAGATTCTCCTTAAGGAGTATCCACTAGGTCCACCAAGAGCCTATCCGAACACTATGTGGTGCACTTGTTAGATCAGCTGTTGACAGCCAGAGGGATTCCATATGGGCCTAAGACTCATCCCCATTTGGGACCGGGTGCTGTTCTTCCCAGTACTCCAACGTATTCTCCTCCTTCGGCCCTCCCGGTACTGAAGCACTGTTCCGACAACTGTGGTGGAAACCCCCCGGCACCGATAGTGCCCCTCACTGAGGCTCCGAGGTAGACTCTTTTTGGTTCCTTTGGAACCATCCCTTCCTTCATATCATGTTTGGGGGGCGGATGCACAGTACCGAGTGCCTTATCGATGCCATCCTCTGCTCCAGGAATTTTGCCGGCTCCGATCTTGCTGGAGGCTCCATCTGTGGTCACAGGTTCAACTCTGCAGGGTGTGACCCCGGTTACGAGGCTGTCTTACTCTGTTCTGGACTCCCACTCTTCTTCAGGCGGGCCTGCTTTCCAGATGATGGAGCGAGTGCTTTCCTCCGGAGGCACTCCACCGACGTCGGAACTTCCTCCTGCTCCCTTTGAGCTACAGCTACCAGGGGATCTACCTCCCTGGGACACGCGGGGGGAAAGTCTCAGGATATCCCTGTCCTAGATGCCTCTTCCTTAAATGCCCACTGAGGAACCTCCTTGGAAGAAGTCGTGCACTGAGGAACCTCCTTGGAAGAAGTCGTGCAAGAGGAAGCACACAGACTCGCCTGAAGAGTTGCTGACTGAGGACACGGATTACGATGATGTGGAGGGGTCCCCATGGTCACCCCCAGATGTCTTGTTTAGAGACCTCCTTGAAATATTAAAACAGAGGGGTGACTGGAAGCCCTCCAACCCCTCCTCGGAGAAATCTGTGTTCCTGCAGGCTTTTCGCTCCTGGCCTAGTTCTTCGGTGACCCCACCTGCCGATGAGCTGGTACAACTGGTCGTGCAGCGTGCCTGGCAGAATCCTGACTCCATTAGAGGCCACTCCGAGGAGACCCGATAAAATACCCCCCTCCCCCGAGGAGCATCCACACTGGTCGAAGGGGTTGCCAGTTAATGCAATGGTTGTGGCGGCAGCCACTAAAAAGGACCTAGCGGAAGAAAATCCTACTGTTCATCCGCCCAATAGAGAGTCTCTGGGTGTGGACAGACTGGGGATGCGAGTTTTTGCTTCAGCGACCTTTGCTGTTAGGTCGCTGAATTACATGGCACATTTCACGAGGCTCCAAAGAGATTTAATTGCTGAGCTTTCTGGAACTCTTGTGGGTCAAGTTTCTGACGAGGTGCAAGACAAAGTTGCCTCTCAACTTGCCACCCCTGAATCCATATCCAACTTGTCCATGAGGTTACTGTCTCACGCAACCGAAGGGCGTCTAGAGCTGCAGGTGCAGGCATTATGAGGCATCATGCCTGGATGCGCACATGTGATCTCGCAGACTCCAAGTCCTCCTTTTTAAACGCCCCTATCGAGCCAACATTCTTGTTTTGGTTTCAAAGTGAAGGACACTCTGGCCAGGTGTGAACAAGACTGAAAGACCCTGTCTGCCGTTCTGCGTTATTGTAGACCTCAACGTTCCTTTTCCAGGAACCAGAAGAGTATAAAAATCTGGCATAAAAAAATCCCCTTTTCGAAACTCACATGGCGAGGATTCCCCAAGAGGCAGAGGGGGTAACAATGGTGGAAGATGCCAATACAGGGGTAGAGGGGGTTCACTGAATCAGAGATTCTTTTTCTGGGCGGTCTTATCAGTGCTCCTGAAGCATTGCCCGATTTTTGCTTTCCTCTGGAAGCAGTCGGGGGTCGTTTTTTTCTCTGCACCAAGCTGCCTGGCGCTCTATTACAAATGATCTATGTGTGGAGAGCTTAATCTCTAGAGGCTACTACATCCCTCTATCCTCCTCCCCTCCCAAAAACCTTCCTGATGTTCCACCCCACCTAAGGGAAGAGGCAGCTTCAGAAACTTTGAAGCTATGTCAAAAAAGAGTCATCCAACCTGTTCCTCCAGACCAATGCAGATCTGGTTTTTACTCGAGATTCTTTAGTGTCAAAAGAGATCGGGGACTGGAGACCATCTTGGATCTCAGCCACTTAAATCAGTTGTTCAAACCAAATTCCGCATGGTTACTATTCAATCCGTCCTCCCCTTTCTGAGGGAGGATGCTTAGATGTGCTCGATAGACCTCCGGGATGCGTATTATCACATCAAAATGGACAAGCGTTCCGGGAGTCTCCTTCGCTTTTGGTTAGGAGCCAATCACCATCAGTTTCGTGCCCTGCCATTCGGTCTCTCAACGGCCCCCAGAGTGTTCACGAAATGTTTAGCAGTGGTAACCGCTCATGTGAGACTTCTAGGATTCCAGGTGTTTCCATATTTAGACGACTGGCTCCTCTCCACCCCAACCAAGTGTCTCCTGACAAGGGCTCTCCAATGCACCCTTTCTCTAGCAGAGTCCCTAGGCATAACTGTGCACTGGGGAAACTCCAGCCTAGTCCCCACTCAACTGGAATTTATAGGGGCAGGACTTGACACTCATTCTTTTCTTTTATCTCTTCCAGTCCACAGACTCCCAAAACTAAGATTGCAAGTGCGGGTGATACTCTGTCAAACGAGAGTGTCAACAAGGGAAGTCCTCCAAGTGCTGGGGGTCTGTGGCTGCAGCCATCCCTGTAGTTCCCCTTGCGAGATTACACATGAGAATCTTTCAATGGCTCCTCCTGACACAGTGGTCTGCTAACATTCATCCTCTAGACTCGCAGATTCTCATAGACAGTTTGTGCAAGCAGGATCTTCTTTGGTGGATGAGGCCAAAAGCGGAATTGTGATGTCATCCCTTTCAGCCCCCTCAGTCCTGCACCATGGTCACCACGAGCGCTTCCCTGACTGGGTGTGGGGGGGCCATTCTCCAGGAAAGGCAGTCCAAGGCATGTGGTCGAATTTAGAGGCCGATCTGCACATCAGTCTTTTGGAGTTAAGAGCGGTGCTATTAGCATTGCAAGCACTCCACCCGCCCCTCCCCACTGGAACTGTTGCGATTCAGACAATGTCAGTAGTCTGGTACATCAACAAACAAGGAGGAACCAAGTCATATCCCCTGTGCTGAGAAGCCATGAGAATTTGACAATGGGCAATAGCTTCCAACCGTTTTCTGATAGCAACGCACATCCCAGAAAGGTCTAACGTGATCATCGACAGGCTGAGCAGGTGTATTCTGCTCCCTCATGAGGGGTCTATCAATCCCAAGATAGCAGCAGAGATTTTCAGCCGATGGGGTCAGCCTTGCTGCGACCTTTTTGCTTCTCCCACGAACTACAAATGCAGCAGCTACTTTGCCCTACTTCCCCCGGAGGGGGAGTCGCAGAGTTGCTCTGCTCCACGATTGGCTCATGGGTCTTCTATATGCCTACCCTCCGATCCCCTTGATACCTCTATTTCTAAAGAAGACAACTCAGTTGAGATGCAAGGTGATCCTCATTGCTCCATTCTGGCCTCGTCAAGTGTGGTTCCCCTTTCTCCAGCCTCACCTGATACAGCCTCCATGGATTCTGGACGCCCATCCAGATCTAATTTCTCACCCCCCAAGGGTTGACGTAACCAAACTTGTCCACTCAAGCTGACAGCTTGGCTTCTCCACCTCAGTTGGTCACCAGGCAAGAAGCCCTGCCTTCTAATGTTTGTGATATTATTCTGGCCTCTCACAACCATCCACCAGGAAACTATACAGAGATAAATGGAAAAGGTTTTCTTCTTGCTCTAAAGAATGAGGGTCAGACCACCTTTTTTGGCCACTACCTCTTCTATTCTTCATTCTCTGAAATTTTCGAACATAGTGTCTGCATCTACTATACGAGGTAATTTAGCAGCGGTTATCAGTTTTCACAGTGGTTTACAAGACACACCAGTAATGTCCACTCTGCTTTGCAAAACCTTCCTTAAAGGAGTGTTTCTCAGTAGACCTCCACTCAAATGCCCTTTAGAAAACATGGAATTTATCACTTGTACTGCAGGCCTTTTCTCAATGCCCCTTTTGAACCTGCTGCCAAATGCGATATCAAATTTTTGTCTTGCAAATCTCTCTTTGGTGGCTGTCACTTCTGCCAGAAGGGTTTCAGACATACAGGCCCTATGTGTCAATAGGCCTTGCCTCATATTTCATAAAGACAGAGTATTTCTATGCACTAATTCAGCCTTCCTTCCTAAAGTGGTGTGTGAATTCTCTATGAACCAGTCAATTGAACTCCCAGTGTTTTCCCCAACTTTTCTAACAAAGGTGAATACTGCCTACATTTTTTGGATGTACATAGGTCTTTGGATGTACATAGGCAATTACGTGTCTACCTGGACAGGACAAAATCTTTTCGTAAGTCTGACCAACTTTTTATTTCTTTCTGTGGCCCCGAAATGGGAAATGGCGTTTCTAAAGTCACTAAGTGGCTCAGAGATTGTATATCCTTGTCATATTCAATTGCTAATGAAACCAGACCTCATACTATCAAAGCTCATTCAACTAGGGCTATAGCTTCTTCCATAGCCTTGCACTCTAGAGCCTCTATGGATGGTATCTGTGCAGCAGCCATTTGGGCTAAACCACACACTTTCATCACATCCAATTTGTAATGCTTGATTTCCAGAGGAAGAGCTGTCTTTGGCTCTGGTGCTCGGGAATGTTGTGTCATAAGAGCTACCCAGGTATTTCAGGTAGCTTGCGATTTCTGTCCCATCAGTGATGAATGGGAAGAAGATTAACAACATTAGATAAAGAAGTTATGCCTTACCATAACGTTCCATCTATGTTCTTCTTCTTCTATTCATCATATCCCTCCCCCCGTCCCCCCTCCATAGGCTCCTGTGGATCTTATGGGTCCTGGTGGTGTCTACGGGTTTTTCTTTGCATAGAAATGGCCTCTGTTGCTATCTATTGTCTTTTGCAAACTCTATCTGAGGTAATTGGGAGAAGGGCATTGTGGATAGCAGCTTGGCTAGAGAGTTTTTTTGTGTACGCGAGCTTGGTATTTGGCCGACACTGTTCCGAGGGCTCTGAACCGAACCCATCATTGATGAATGGAAGAAGATAAACAACATAGATGGAACGTTATGGTAAGACATAACTTCTTTTTTATCCTTTTTCAGCCCCTCTTTCGTGCATCTTAGACTTCCTTGCACAGCTTTTTCAAGGTGGTACCAACTATTCCTCTGTTTAAAGTTCAATTGACTTCAATTTCCTCATTCCACTTGTAGGAAAATCTTAAACTGATGGGCCTTGAGCAGTTTAAGGGAAGCTTTCTTAGGGGTACTTTCATACTCCGGCCACCTCTTAAGAGATCCAGTTCCTCCATGGGATATTACCATTGTTTTGCAGGCCCTGACTAACCCTCCCCTCAAACCATCTGCAAAAGGTGATCTAAAGTTTTCATCTTGGAAGACTTCATTTCTGGTGGCTATCACTTCTGCTAAAAGAATTTCTGAGCTACATGCCTTATCTTCAAAACCTTTGTAGCTAATTTTTCACAAGGACAGAGTCTTTGAGAAACAATCTTCCTTTCCCTCAAAGGTGACTTTAGAATCGTCCATTAGTCAGTCCATAAATATTCCAGTTTTCTTCCCAAATTTCTCAAAAAAGGGTGAATATAATCTGCATGTACTGGATGTTACAACTGGAATGGAACCGGTAACAGTAATGGATGGTGAGTGGTGGATTGATCGTTGGATTTGAGAGTGGCTGTTCAGGGCTTTGTGTAGCAGTGGTTACATTGGGATTCGGGGAGTCTGGTGTTGGCCTGACTTTGTATGTCAATCAGATGTGAATTTATATTTGTGGATCGCACTAGTCCTTGAGATGTTGAGGAGTCTGAGACTGGGATTGGTGGCGGAGTGATTATTGGGGATTCCATTGAGTCGTGCACAGTTGAGGTGGCTTGACACATTTTGTGTGTTTGGCTTGGACACCGTCACTGTTTGTTTTAAATGTGTATTTGTTTCTGTGTTTTTGTTGTACATTGAGCTTGAAGGAACATAATTTCTTACAGCTGTGCATTTTGGTGTCTGGTCTGAAGGAAGGGACAATAAAGTTACTTTTTGATTTGATGTTTATCGCCAGTTATATTTTTACCTCTTATCCATTCACTGGTATAGAAAAATACAGTATTAATGATTATAATATTAAAATTAAGGGACGCTTACTTGCAAATCAAAATTTGTGGTATATTTACTTTATAGGTCCTGCATGTCTTTTTTTTTTTTTTTTTTTTATGTAGGTCGTACCACTAGAGAGTTATATAAACGAATGTATGAGGAAAAGTATGCAATTAAGGTGGGGGGTGAAAAAAATGCGATTGGCTAACACTGCAAGACTAGTAAATGCAAGGTAAACTACAAAGTTTATGGTTTTGGATCAAATACAAGAGGTTGACAAACTGCTTAATGATGATGAATTGAGAGGTGGTGTGAATATCTGTGGCAGGTAAAAATTAAATGTTTGTATCCACCAGGATTGAACAGGGAAGATTTTGTTGCATATCTTAAGAGGAAAGGGTTAAAACATTAATGTGCTTAAAAAGGGAGTTTTCCGCATGACTGTTTGTGTATTTAAATGTTTTTAACATTACGTTATTCAGTCTGAAGAAGTCTCGTATAAGAAAACGAAAGTGCTTACTGAATTGATATATTTTAATAAATTTTGCTTAAAGAAAAGTCTGACCAGTTATTTGTGTCCTCCAATGCTAAATTAGGAAAAGCTGAGTTCAAAGTCACTCTTTCACCTATGGTTGACTGTGCATTTCTTTTGCTTACCAAGGAAACTGTATTCCTGTCTCTTCCATTCCAAAAGCTTATTCTACCAGGTCTGTGGTTTCATCTACAGACTTTCTCCCATGTTCCATTTGATGACATGCTGTATGTACTTTGTCTACGCTTCATACCTTCATCTCGCATTACAAATTGGATATGCAGTCCAGGTTTAGAGCCTTCTTTGATTCTGCTATGCACTGGACTAGCTTTCCATGAGGCTGCCCAAATGTTAAAAGTAGCTTGGGACTCTTCATCCCATTGAGGAGTAGATGGAAGAGACAACAGACATGAAAGTTATGTACTCCCTATAATGGTAGATCTGTGCTATCTGTTTCTGTCCTTTTCTCATTTTCTCAGTATTTCTTTGTTGCAGCATAGCGAGATGGCTCTAGCTGACCTGCTTCATATGCAGATTACCACTGTTCCAGCCAGCTGCACTTGTAAGTTGCTTACAACCATATTTTATTAATATAAAAATAACTTTTTTGGTTGGGCAAACTCTATCGGAGGTAGCTGTGTAATTTACAGGGCTTGTAGATAGGGGGAGGAACATGAGCACCTGAATACCACCTTGCAGACGGGCAAACTCAGAGAAGCCAGTTTAGATACTCTACATTAGCAAGCCTCCTCAGTTCTGTCTCCTACTGCCTCCACTGAGGGATCCTGTTCCACCTTGGGATATTACTTTTTGCTGCAGGCCTTGACAAAACCTTAAAAACCTGTGGCTACCACAGAATTGAAATTCCTTTCTTGGAAACCTTTTTTTTTTGGCGGTGGTTACCTCTGCTAGGAGGATTTGTGAACTCCAGGCCTTGTTGTGTAAACCACCATTTTTGATCTTTCACAAAAATAAGGTTTCTCTTAAGACCATCCTAATTTTCTTCCCAAAATCTTTTCTGGCTCTGCCTTGAATCAGGCGATTTAACTTGACTGTTTTCTTTCCCAATCTGAAACAAGGGTTGCATGCATTCATTCATTCATTCATTCATTCATTCATTCATTTTATATCTCTTGTATTCATTGGATGTTCATTACCAAGTTATGCTTCTATCTGCAGTGAACCAAATAATTTAGAAAATTTGGCCAACTTCCTCTTCTTTTTTAAAACTGAATTAGGAACTAGTAATTCCAAGGTTAGATTTTGCAGGTGGTTGAGTGCATTAAGTTTGTCTGTAGAGCCAAAGGATTGTCTCTACCTTACAAACCTAAAGGGCATTTTTATTAGAGTTGTTGCAACATCCACAGACTCCTTTTCTAGTGTTCTTATGATATTTGTGCTGTTGCCACTTGTTCTACAGTGCACTTATTTCTCAGTAGAAGCTGGATCTGCAGTCTAGATCTCCTGGCCTCATTGGCTGTATCATCTTCTTGAACACTTTTCCATGAGCTTCCTGGTGTGTAATATTTGCAGACTCTGCCCTAACAGTTGAGACTGAAAAACTGAGTTAAAGGAAAGAGGCATATGGGCCAAATTCTAGTGACTAGCCACAAAAAGTGACTCTTAACCCAGTATTTTGTCTTTTTGGCAATGTAATTTTGCTTGCCAAGCAGTGTAAACATGAGGGTAAAGCATTTTATCCACTGAGATGAAAGCACACAGGACTTAGACCTGAACTGCATTTTAAGCAAGTCTTTTTTATCACTAAATAAAATGTAGTACAGTAGCAGGGTTTATGTCAAACCAACTGTTAATGGTGGAATTTGAAACCCAGTAGTGTAACTATGAGAAGATTTTAACGAAATGTTAAGTATAAGACACTTGCACAGTCTTAAAATACTTGGTCCAGATGCATCTTTCCACCCTTAACAATGCACAGAGATGAGATGCACCAGTCTTTCAAACCAGAAAAGGAAGCACAGTATGCATTGCTTATTAGAAGGTCATCAGAACAGCTTTTTGTGGTTTATAAGCACTGGCTGAAAAAATGAAAATATTGTTTAAAAGGCTTTTGCCTACTTAACTGCATTCTTTAATTCTGTGGCAGTATGACATTCGCAGTTATTGTTTGTAAAAAGTGTTAATGTGATGTGCTCTATTAAATTTAGTACTTTTTAAAACTGCAGAGTTATGACCAGTGAAACTGCACGGTAGTGTCTCCTTCATTGTAGTGACAGGCTTCATAGGCTGTACCTCAGAAAAAACAGTAAAACTGAGTCCAGTAAATAGAGAATGAGGCCATTAAGTAAAGCATTACAAGACTGTGTGTGAGGATAGATGAGACTTTTATTTTATTTAACATTTGTTGACCGGGAATGTCCGACTAGGTTCCACAGATCCTGTTTTCAGCGAAGGCCCGGGGAGAAGTGCTCCAGATGCATGTCTTTGGAATGTGGGAGGAAACTGGAGTACCCGGAGGAAACCCACGTGAGCACAGGGAGAACATGCAAACTCCACACAGAAGGCACCCCAGCCGAGAATCGAACCAGAGAACCTCTTGCTGTGAGGTGACAACGTTAACCGCTGCACCACTGCGCCGCCCAATTTGATGATTAGCAGTATGGTACATAATGAGTCTCTTAAAGTCGAGAGGAGCTAGGTGGTAATGTGGCGATACTGAATGGAGGAATAAAATTGCTTCTCTGAAGAAGTACTTTGAGACTGGCATCTGCATGGGGATTGGAGAGGTATTAGACTGAAAAAACTTGAAGCTTGCTAGGGAAGAGTTAGAAAAGAAAATGGTCTGGTTTCAGTTCAGTACAAATTTACATATGAGAGGACACTTCAGATGGATTGTGTATCAGTAGTTTCAAGTTCTTCATTATTTCTTTGTTTGCCTTCTCATCCTGTGGTTTGGAGTTTGTAATAAAAAAAAAAAAAGTCTAGTTTAAACCATGCTTTGATTTGTCTATTTCGTAGCATACACTGGTTAAGGAATCTTTAAAATATTTTTAGATAATGTACAGTCCATAAGATTAAAAAAAAATTGTGGATAGTGTGTACCTTTTTGTAATGCAACCTTCTTTTTCTTTTGTATAGGTTGAACATTATAACAATGGCAGTAGAAGAGACACTGGAGTACATCCAAGAATTTCCAACCCACTATAAGGTGATAATGGATCGGTTGAATGAACAGCGGCAACAAGATCAGTTCACAGACATCACGTTGATTGTTGATGGTGTGTACTTATTTTGTAAGCAACTGAAAATTTGTAATTGGTTATAAATGTGTTCTGAAATGCTTGACTAACCTCCAGTTTTAAATCTCCTTCATGTTGTAGTTTTTCACTAAAATTTTCAGGTGCAGTGTTTAAAATCTGTGCAGTTGCAATACACAGATGTACCACTTTCTGATTGTTTCATTTCCCGAGCAAGGTGGAAATTTGGGCATGGAGGTATTTGGAATTCCTGATTTAAGCTCTCAGTAACGTTTTTTGCCTTTCAAAAAGCCATGCTACTGAAATCTGTACAGTTATAATATTGTAAATCTAGTGAACGAGTGTTTTGTTTTCATTTTCATTCGTCCAGTTTATTACAGAGCCTAGATCTGTAGTTTTGAAGAAAAGGATGAGATGCACGCTATTAAATGTGCAGAGTATAAGCTGCAAGGAGAAGAGCTACTGTGCAGAAAACTGGTTTCATTACTTTCATGGAAGGAAGTATCTGGAAATTGATGCAAATTAAGTACTGGTCTCCAGATTCACAGGTGTGCAGTAATTAAGTCCAAATGCACATGTATTAAGGATGCAGCAGTTTCATAACATCAGTAAAAATGGTTAAAAACTCCTTGTACAAAAAATTGTAAATGTTTGCTAATTAGCTTATCTGTTGCATACACTTGCATAGCTTCATATGTCTTTTACAACATTTCTCTGTTTTATTTTCTTCTGTTTGCTACCTGCATTGATGCCACTAAGTCAACCTTCCTTACTGAGGGGGACTTTGGGGAAAAAAGCTCTGAAGTATAAATATGGATAATTTAATCTGCTAAGCAGCATATTTGTTATGACCCTTTTATATTGTTTCATGGTCAGCAGTTGTAATGTCTTTATGCGAGTTAATTTGTCAGCTGGTGCTAGAACCACTGTCTGTTATTCATGCGGTCATTGGTGACTAGGATTGATGCCTTTGGGACCAGTGATTGGGGCCAGCACTTTAACCCATTCTGTTGGCGACTGTAACTGCTCTATGTCCTATCCCCAGAGATCATCACATAGATGGCTGGCATAATGCCAAGAATGTCTTTGTCAAGCTTGATATCTGATTAGCCATTATTGCACTGGCTTCTGCATGTGCCATAACCCACTTTGTCTCTAGCATCTAATTTATCACTATACATATCTTTGCCTGAGCCTTCAGCCCTACCACCTGTCACACAAAAGAATATAGAGGGGCCCAAGGCCTTTTTCAGCTCCCCCAACACACACTAATAGTTCAGCTCCCAAACACCATCCTCTATTTCAGTCTTTTCACCCACTAAAGGTTCTGAGGAAACCATACATTAAGGAGGCACATAGATTCACCCGTTCTCGATGGTGATTAAGAAGCTGCAGATTCCCTGACTTACCCCAGAAGACCCCATTCATTTGAAGAAGTCCTGGAAGTGATGTGCCTGCGGTTTGGGTGGCCCAGTAACTGCACATCTTTCCCTAGAGGATGCTGCAGAAGACATTTTGGTCTACCTAGCAGACCTGTGTGGTAGTCCTTCCATTGGTGGACCTTCTCAGACTAGCCACCAGCTTTGCTTGGAAGCACTTTGATATGGTGGCTGCTGTGCCACTAATGTTTGCTGTATCATGTGACGACCTAGGGAGTAACATTTCTGGTCAGACAATCCAAGCCAGATGCCTTTGTTTTAGTAGCTGCTCTTAAAAAAAAAAAAAAAAAAAAGCAAGCCTGGACTGCCTAGAGGTGAATGATTTAGGCCTTCTCTGTAAAGACACTTGGTGCACAGTTCATGTGGTTTTCAAGTGGGATGTCTTCAGTAAAATGAGCTAATCATAGCACAGCTGACAGATCAAAGAAACTTGTCTTCCAAGATGACCAGTGTTATGATACGAGTCATTAATGAAGGAGTCTCAAATTAACTTGACTTTGAGGCACTAAGGGGGGACCTTTATGACTTCTCCTTTAAAAGAGCATGAACTGTTTGATTAGAAATTTCCACATTTTAGAAAATTGTGGAGAAAAAAAAACTGCCAACTTAGGCATAATGTCTCTGCTGCATCAGCACCCCATTAGGCATAATGCCCCCCCCTCCCCCCAGATAACAGATGATCCAGTACCAAATATGGGCATGGCCTTCAGGAAAGGATCCACTGCAACACCCAGAGCAACTTCAGAGAGGTTGTTTTCCCAAAATTAGCCTTGAGCAGGGTTCATGCATTCAACAACAACCGTGAGACCTAGCCTAAGCCTGTCTTTCTCTACCCATTTACCTGGAAAATATTTCCACTTTTATCCATCTATTCTTCTTGATCAAGGTTATACAAGATCTCTTTGATACTAGAACATCCACACTCTCTCTTTACCCTTGCTTGACATCCCACCCCATCAAAGACCAGGATTATGAAGGGAGGTCCTCAGCCTTCTTGAAAAATAAGGAACACCTCTTCACTTTTGTACCCATCCACAAGATCTCACCTGACCAAAAAGGGTCAGGATTTTACTCCACATTCTTTTTTTTTTTTTTTTTTCAGTGCTACCAAAAGGGAGGGAGTTTCAGGCTAGTATAAGAACTCAACTTCCTGAACAGCTTAATTTCTCGAGAGAACTTTTTTAGATGGCCACTGTGCAGTCAGTCCTTCCTAGTTATCTAAACGAGATGTGCTGTTTGGATCTCCAAGATATACACTCTGAATCATGCAGGTTTTACATTTCCATGTAGTAGCCAGTCATTTATTTCCAAACTGTTCTATCTGAAGTCATTTCAGTCCCCAGGTGTTCATTAAATGCATGTCTGTTGTGGCAGCCCACCAGAGGCAAGGATGACCCTCTCAGATATGTGACATGCCCTAGTGCAAGTCTCGACACTTAAATTTGTGTGATTCACTAGAAATAACTGCAGGCTCTGGAATTAGATGTTTCACATTGTATTTTTGCATAGGGCCGTCATCCCCCCAAACTCCCAGTGTTGGCCCTACCACTGTTACTTGCATACTAATGGTCTTCATAGCATTGAGAAAAGTGAATTCTGAGTTAGATATCTTTGACTTTGGAAGTGCTAGTATAAGGAAAATGCATTTTCTGTGTTCTGATGCTAGCACTTTCTTTGAACTTGTGATGGAAACCAAGAGCAAACAGCCAGTCTTCATGTGTTTGACTGGCTGTTTGTTGCTCTTTCAGTTTGGACTCTAGTTACAGGATGAAAGTCTCTGATTTATTCCTGTGTATAGGAATTGCAGTCAGCTTTCTGAAATCCCCTCCCAGCTACTATGCATTGCTATCATGTAGGGCACACCTACCAGTGGGCAGAATGTGTTTGTCTACAAATTAAGGTATTCGTGTGTCTAAATTGACTGAAAGTCTCTGGCTTTGTGTGTTAAGGTACTGGTTATTGGCTTTGGATGCATTTCCAGTGGTGCACCATGCATAGTACTACATGTGAGTGCCAGGAGTGTAATGGTCTCAGACTGCAGGTCCTGTGTCCCACATAGTTGATATATCAAAGGTTTTATACCCTTTCAGGTACTAACCCTCCCTCCCGTACCCAAAGCTACTTCTGTCTCTCCCTTTCCTAGTATAGACTGTTAACATGTTGGCAGTGACCATCCTGAATCTTTAAAACTCTACCTCCTTCCCTTGTCCATTCCATTGGGGATAGGAAGTCCCTGGCTGTTTTCACTCCCAAATCCAGGCAACAAAAGCTTTCCTTGCTGGCTTAGTCCTACTTGATGCTACTCCTTTGGATACTCCTTTTTGACCCATATAGTGTTTTTTTTCAGTGCCTGTGGCTATGATGTCTGTGTGTGCATGTGTATTAATGGTTCTAGCATCAGCCGTCCCCTTGACATCTGGTTATTGATGCAGTGGAGTAGAACAGTGGGCAGACAATTCAGGTTGTGTAGATGTGTTCTGAGACATTCAATGTCAGGATTCTGGAGTGGAGGGTAGTCTTCATTACCTTCCAGTGTTTCTGGGACTTCTTCCTAGGGGAGAGACCGCCATCCAGTCAACATGGCTGTGGTTTCATGCATCAGCTAACGAGAGGGAACACATTCATAGTGCTTAGGCATAGAAACAATGAGAGTATGGAAATGGGCTATATCAACCAACTGTATTCTGGTGGAGCCGATTTCTCTGCTGGATAAGGTCAGATGTTAATGTCTCCTCAGTGGTTCTTTGGTGATCCTGAAACTTTTCTGAAGCTGCAGCAAGCCTCACTGCTTTCCTCTGTCGACACCAAGTGCAACCAGTACTTATTCCTCCTCTTTCTATTGGGAAGACTTCTCTGAGGATGCTTTGCTCCAGAAATTGCCTTCACTGGACTTTCTTTTTTGGTATATGCTCCACAGTTTATTCAGAAGGTTATATTGAAAGTCAAATAGTGCAAGTCTGTTTATTCTCGTATCTTCTTCTTGGCCTTGGCAGATATAATTCCCACCTTTATTTGACTTTTCTCGTAGAGATGTCTGTAACATTCTGTCTGGCCACAGTATAAACCACCCATCATGCAGGTCCCTTCTGGCTTTACACACTCTGGTTAACCAACTTGGCTTCTCCACTTCCAATACTGGCTAGCAATCCTTCCATCTCTGCTAGAGTAGGAAGAACCATTTTTTTCACAAATCAAATGCCTACAAGATGTATAAAAACAAACTAACAGTTTTATTTGGTTGCTGCCAAGGGAATGGATCCCTTCTCTGCCCTTACTCCCTGTGTACTTCATCTTGCCCAGGTCTTTGACCACAGATTCAGCTATTTCTCTATTCAAATACATACTGAATTTTAATGAAGGCCTCATTTCTTCATTAGCTTCCTTAAAGAAGCGCAAAGCCTTTCTTAAATGTGCATTCTTTCTTTGACCTATTGCTATGGAACGCAGTGCCATGTTATGATTAGCATTTTGTGCTAGTATATTTGACCTTGTCTTCTAAGCCTGCAGCAACCTGCACACTTTAAGCATTGTTCTTGGAAAATGCTCTTTTGTTGCTTTTCCCAAGAGAATTACTGAATTGGCAGCCTTTCCTAAGGAATCATTTTATGAGACAAGGTCATTCTTGTACCCCTCCTTTATGCCAATAGTAGCCCTAGAATCCAACAATGATCAGTATGTATCCAGTTTGTGGTTTTCCTTCAGCCCTCCAAATTGGATGGAGTATATCTTACATTCTATGGATGTGTACCATTAAAGACTGTTTGATAAGATAAAATTTGTCCGTAAAGACCGCCAACTTTTTGCTGTCTTGTGTAAGAAAGTGGGTTAAAAAGTGTGATTTTTGCCAGATGGAGCATGTTATGCTACACAGACTCTTCCAAAGGGTCGTTCTTCAAAATTTTGTTACCGCTGTAAAATCTGTTAAAAACACAAGTCCCCCACTTCCCAACAGATGCTTGGTCTTCTGTCAGTACTAACGCAAGGCAGTACCAGCTGGATGATAGCCATATTGGTCTTCCCTTGGAACTAGTTTTATAAGTTACATTCTCATAGAGGGAAAATTGTTTCTCCCTACAAATAGATTCCCACACTGCTGTGTTTAAATAAAGCATGATTTGGCTGATTTTTTTTTTTTTTTTTTTTTTTTTTACCTCGTTTACTGTATTGATTTTTCAGCTAACTTAAAATTTACCTTGCTGGATTCACACAGAAATTAATAATACTTTAGAATTTTTAATTTGCTTTCTGTCACTTCATGTGTTGCATTACTTTAAATATTTTTGGTACAGGAGATGGCCTATTGTCTTTCTGAGTGTACGGAGTTGCAGTCCTACTGTGAAGAAAGAGGCCATCTCCTGTTGTTGCAAATGAGTTTGTTTGTCTTTCGGCTTTTCCTGGTTAGGGGTTGCCACAGCATAACTCTGGTCCGCTAATGATTGGCAGTAGATTTTTACAGTGCTAAGTTGCCAGCTCGACGCCCAACCTTCAACAAAGGCACGCTCATTCACGCATGTCTTTTGGAACGCCACTCTACCGTGGAGAGGACATGCAGACTCCACACAGAAGGCACTCCCCACTCTCCAGCCAAGAATCGAACAGGCGAACCTCTTGCTGTGAGGCAACAACGCTGCCGCTGCACCACTGTGGATATTGTTGCAAATGAGTGCACAGCTGAATCTGCAGTGATATAAAATTTAATATTCTGGCCTAAGTGGTGATGTTGAGAAAGTGGTCTTAAAGCTAACAGTCTCTCAAAATGCAATTTAATTTTAGTATTTCTTGCAGCTGAAGGAAGAAGCTTATCATAGTGTCTGCAAGGCAGTAAACACAGTGACCTGAAATTCTGAAAATGTGCAATAATTATGCTACTTCATTTTAAGTGAATAAAAGGAAGCCACTGCAGGAGAGGATAGACCGTTCTTACCCTCTGGTGATTCAAAAAGAAAGCATTATGGAAAGAGAAGACTGACCAAAAAACAGTTCCAATTATTGTATGTCTACCTACCATGCTGCAAAGAGGGTTGTAGTTTTCCTGCTTACATTGAGCATTTAAGTAGTTTTTCCAACACAGTTTTTTTTCCTTGATGTTAATCATTCCCACTATATCAGTAGTAGTTTGTGTCATTTACTTTAATATTGTATTTTTGTCTGCATTTAATTCCTGTGGGTGTTTTTTGCTTGTAGTCGTGTTTATTCAGTTTGTATCTTTACAGTGGCTTGTTTTTTTAACGTTTCTGAGGAAAAGTGTGTGTGTGTGTGTGTGTGTGTGTGTGTGTGTGTGTGTGTGTGTGTGTGTGTGTGTGTGTGTGTGTGTGTGTGTGTGTGTGTGTGTGTGTGTGTGCTGTTGGACACTGGAGACTGCCTTGTGCAGTCAGAACCACACATTATTCACTCTTGTCATTACTGTTCTGCTTTTCAAACTTTTAAAAAAGGAAATATTGCAAAACTTGGATTCTTTTCAGCATTTATACATTGGCTGTATGTATGACTTGTGTGTTTAAGATCTCATCACAATTTTACTGAAATGTAAGTTACATGAATGTACTGCAACGGTTGGGTCTGTGTCACATTGTCAAGCGTCGTCTCATCGACAGTGCAGCCCATCACCCCCCCCCCCCGCTAATTTATATATACCAACTTCACGACCCCACTACAGTGGGGAAAAGGGGACATGTCCCAATTCCCTACCGTAAAGCGGTCTCAGTCAGAACGGTTCAGCAGCCTGCACTGTCGATGAGATAATCGACAATGTGACCGTTTGATATGACAGACTCGCAAAGATTTTACTCTGTCTGGCAAGGAAATAGTTTAAATTGCTATTAAATGTTTTATGATTTTTAACACTGTTTTGGCATTTTGTAGTGGAAATTCTGTAACTTCTGTCAGTTGAAAGAATTCTGAACACATTTCAAACTTTTGCTTTTGTTTTTTTTTTGTGATGACAGCTGCAGTTTGGCAGAGTTTAGTAGGCTGGGGACATACTTATTGCATGAAGCATGAGTGTTTGTTGTAGTACATTATCCGGTGCTGTTGGTTTGTTCTGGCTGGTGTTCTGTCCCCTGACTTGATGAGTCCTAAGTCTGGTATCCCCCCCCCCCCATATCAAATCTGATTGCACCTAAAAAGAAAAAAATAATATGCCTCTGCCTACATTTAATGATTCTGTCAGGGTCACTGTTCAGCCTGTAAAGCACTTGCCTTTTGTCCTGTCTCCTGCTACTGTAGCTTTGAATTCCACTATGGGACTGGAGTTAGAAACTTCCTCGGGTGCTGTTACAGTACCTGATGCAGGTGAGGGAGAACCAAACCCTTTAGGTGCAGGAGTAGTCCAGGTTAAGAGACCCCTTGCCAGACAAGATACTGTCCCAAGATATTTTATAGAGTAAGGAGCAGAAACTTCATCATACAGCTGATCAGATTATAGCTGCTTTATGGTTGATGTGGTTTTCCTTGGCTATGGGTATTATGCAGAGAGCCAGTTTTGGTGGTTATATTCCTACACATGGCTCTAGTGCTAGTTTGGCTAGAGACCTTTCTGTTTCAAAGAATGAAGAGACATCTGAGAACAAGGATATTATCCTCGTTGACAGTCAAGTCTGATTCCTTGGAAGGTGAACTTGAGCTCATGTTCAAACAAGAGTGCTTTTTCCTTTGGTTACTGAGTTTTGTTTGGGAGCAGTTGGGAACTACCCCAGAGCTAGCTAGGGTGTATGACCTTGTAGAGGAAGAGGTACCAATTCCCTGGCTGTTCCCCTCTCTTACTGGCCTTTGAAGATGTTTATAAAGCTGCCAGCAGGGCACCAATATCTGTTTCAGCAGTTCATAAAAAGGCTAAAAAAAAAAAAAAATCTCATTGGATATGACAGCTGTCTCTTCTCATTTGAATGACCCAACTGCAGCCTCCCCAGCTGCCTGCTCAAATAGTGTTTTGCTTCATCCAATCCAGTGCCTCCCAGTAAAGAGAGGAAAGGAGGATCTTGAGGGCAAAATGAGGTCTTTCTAGTAATCTAACTTTTAGATTGTTCATTTTTTAAGGCTATTTGTGGAAATTTTACAGTGTATGTGTGCAGGTTACTTTGTTGCATCCTTACTTAAAGCGCAAGTGTCTTAAATGAAATTGTTTCTAATCTGACTTGTTTCAAAATGTGCTTTGAGAAGTGAGCTTAAATATGCAGATATAGTCTTGAAATGCAGCTGCTGTTGCTTCTGTTGTATTAAGATGTTATGCTTGGTTACATAATCAGAACTTTTATTTTTATTTAATGTTTGGCTTCATTCCAAGTAGTTTTTTTTGCGGTTAACAATGTTCAACGGAGGCCAGGGGAGAAACGCTCCAGATGCATGTTTTTGTAACATGGGAGGAAACTGGAGCACCCGGAGGAAACCCACACAAACGCAGGGAGGATGTGCAGACTCTGCACAGAAGGCACTCCAGCTGAGAATCTAACTGGAGAACCTCTTGCTGTGAGGAGACAACGCTACCGCTGCACCACTGTGCCATCCAGTTTCTCTGATTTAAGACCATTTTTGAATTTACCTTTTAAATTCTGAAGTGATGTTTGGGCCCTCTGTTACAGATTCTCAGAGGGATGTTAGAGACAAATTAATGCATGGGGTACCTAGAATGTTTCAAATATCCAGGTTCTTCCCAGACGAGGTGTATTCCTTCAAGGAGCGGAACAAACGAAAATCCCAGCCAGACAAAAGTTAGGGATTCAGAAGAAATGGCAGGAAGATAATCCTTTGAAATCAAACAAGGGTTTCCTTTCTGAAACAGGATCAACCCCTTGCAAAGGAATGACTATGCAGGCTCAGATTACTCAGTCACCCTGGCTGCACTTCCTTCTCTTCCCCCTTATTCAGCAGGCTTGCACTCAACTGTGCAGCTGGGCCGCAAATAGTGTCATAACTGCACAGTTGAGAGAGAGCCTGGTGCAACCAAGCTCTCTCAACTGTGTAACCAGGCTGCAGATAGTGTTGTATGGGTTCCGAGAATAATTCTGAGGATACAAAATCTACCCCTTGCAGAGGAATTCCTCATACCCAAAAAGTAAGCCGTTTCCTCCAGTGCTCCATCACATAGTAGATTTTGGAGTCCTAGATGCCTGTGATTACACAAAAGCAAAGGATTTTACTCCAGAATCATCTTCATACCAAAAAAGGAACACTTCTGTGGATATGTCCTACATTTGCCCTTTCTAAACACCTTTGTAAAAGTTCTGAAAATCAGAATGCTCACCTTGCAGTTGGTCCTAGCATTGCTTCCGTATCACTGTTTCACGGTGACTCTAGATATCAAAGATGTTTTTCTTTGAATTTCTGTCTCTTGGTGTTGTGAGGAACAGTGTTCATGACGGTTCAGCTGCAAGGCTTGTGGACCTCTGGATGTGCCATAGCATATAAAAGTAAGACCCGTTGGTTGGCAATGATTAAAGCTTTGAAAGTTCTTCACTTATGGACTCTGGGTGCTCTTCTAGTGGTCACAGACAACACTACCATGGTATGGTACGTGAACAAACAAAGGGGGGTACAAGGTCATACCCTTTTGCCATTTGGCAGTGATGGCCTGGGAGCTGGCTGTACAGTGTTCTCAGACTCCTCTGACAGAATACACAAGGTCAGAGCAAAGCACAATGGCTGGCAGACTAAGCAGGTCCTGTACAGACACACAGATGGAAGCTCCATATAGAGGTTTTCCAGGACTTGATCCTTTTGTGGAGAACACCTCAAGTAGATCTGCTTGCCTCCTTTCAAAACAGACATCTGAAAATTCTGTTTAAGCCATACTTGGAAGACAGATGTTGGATAATTCCTATGGTTGGAAATATTCCTGTTTGCATTTCCACTCGTTACAGTGATTCTGAAGGTGATAGATTCAGAGTTACCAAAGATTATTGTGGCAACCCCTTTTTGGCTCTGGTAAAGTTATTTATTTATTTTATTTATTTTATTTATTTATTTATTTTACATTTGTTGGATACATGTCCATTTTCAGCGGAGGACTTGAAATACTGGAATAGACTTTTCTTAAAGTTGTGTTCCTCCCTTTTAATAGAATTGGCAAAAGGCAGTTACCACTAGAGTCCTCAGACTCGCACAGCATCTGGGGAAAATGGTACACCCCAGCATAGATCATTTGTAACGGACAATTTTGATACCTTTTAGGCACTTTTCCATGAGACTGCCCAGCAAGTATTTTAAGGAGGTAGGAAAACCAAGTAGAAAACCTTACACTTACAAGGGGGTAGTTTTACTAGGTGCTGCCTAGTCAAGAAGATGTCACACACTGGTTTTGACGTAACTGGTTTTGAAATTTTTGTTTGAACTACTTGGAGATGGTTTGTCATGTTTCAATCAAAATGCATCTTGCGGCCAATAGCTAGCTTGTTTGCCCATGGAGCACCCTTTTTTTTTTTTTTTTTTGTGCTTCGTTTATGAAAGGAGTGTTGTACCCAAGATCCCTCAAAAGCATATTCCTTTTCCTTCTCCCTGGGATCTCAGTTGGGGTCTTGAAAATTTGACCTTTCCTGTTTTTGAACCTCTCTCTCTGGCTAATTTATGGTTTATTTGGGAGACTGTTTCACTGATCTGACATTTGCAGGGTGAGTTTCTGGTTTGGCCCATCATGACAGCCTGCAGCTCAGTGTAATTTTTCACAAGGACAGGATTGTGTACCAGTCTCCCAGTGTTTTATCCTGATCAAAAACAAGGCAGATAAGATTCTGCATACCTTGGATGTGCATAGGTAGATGTACTTCTTGTTTCACTGTTGCAGTCATTACATTTGGGTTATCTGCTTGCAGTAGCCCTCGGTCAGCCTGATTAAAAATAGTCTTGGGTCCTGCATCGGTTGCTGTCCCTTCTTCCATGATGTCAGGGATATAAAACATGCAGCCGACACCATTACATCAGTCTTTCTTGCCGTGCGGTGCCCGAAGCAGAAGCAGTTCGCAAGTGCCGGTCGGCTCCTGAAATTTTCGTTTTCGATTTTCAGAACCGAAGTCTTCAACTAAAACTAAGTACCCCGTTGGGGAAACCTTTTCTTGCTCCTTACTGATGTCCGTAAAAGTTAATTGCATTACAAGTTAATTGCATTACTTGTAGAAAGCAAGGACCTCAAATATTTTCATTTGTACTGTATTCTTTGCCTAGGCCCTGACCAAGACGTACCTTGCGGTCAGTTTTGTGCTTTTATTTAATCAGAGCATTATCTGTCATCTGTATATTTTCGCATCTAAATATTTCGGTTCTCTGTTTAATTATCCAGAAATGTAGTCGAAAAGAAGCATACCTGCACATCCCTGTCTGGGAGTCTTGCAGAAAATACCTACGCTTCAAAGCAGGCTACATGCACTATCCATTCTCTGGACTGCCCTTTGGCTTATCTACTGCAGCCAGGGTATTCACAAAGTGCCTAGCTCCAGTCATTGCATTTTGCAGGCAAAGAAATATTTAAATGTACCCATACCTGGACGATTGTCTAATTCAGGCAGAAAGCCAGGACATACATTTGATTAATCTGGCCTTTGTTCAAAGAGCACCGACTTGTCTGGGTTACACCATAAACGAAAAGAAATTACACCTGGTACCCTGTCAACAAATTATATTCCTGGGGACAAGCTTGAATACAACTTCCCAGATGGCTTTCCTCACGCCAGAGAAACGGATTCATTTGACAACCTGCTTCAGACAAGTGGCCATAAAAACCCAGCTGTCTGCAAGGCAAATACTGCAAGTCTTGGGGTTCATGGCCTCCTGCATTCTTCTAATTCCATATGCAAGGCTACATATGAGGAAACTGCAATGGTATCTCAAAAGCCTATGGTGTCAACATTCACAGGATCTAGAAGCAATGATTCCTGTTGTACCTTGCCTACGCCTACAGTTCCTTTTGGTGGGCAGAGGCCTGCCACCAAAATGGGGGACTACCATTCACACTACCCACTGCCACCCGAACCTTAACAGACGCATCAGACTGCATGGGGGGGCTCACCTGGCAAGGAAGTGCATTCAGGGCAAATGGAACCAAAGTCAAATGCACCTACACCTAAATCAAAAGGAAATGTTAGCTGTACAGAATGCTCTGACAGCCTTCAAGGGCCACATTCTTCCAGGACAGCTAATGGAACAACAAGATGGACAACACCATGGTCATGTGGTACTTAAACAAGCAAGGGGGTACACACTCTTACCCCGTATGCAGACTAGCCATGGCATTGTGGAACACAGCCTTGAGCTACCAAGTGAATCTAAAAGCTCAATTCCTGCCAGGAAAACTAAATGCACTGGCAGATGGACTAAGCAGAAACCTCATGGACCCACACGAGTGGAAACTGGAACCAAGGCTTTTCAACATGTTGACAAGCAAATGGGGGAGCCCAGATATAGACCTGTTTGCCTCCCCCCAGAACCGTCAATTGGACAAATTTTGCCCAAGGATTCCCCACAAACTAGCTTGGAGAGTGGATGCTCTGTCCTTCAGCTGGAAAAAAAAACTATCAGTTTATGCCTTTCCTCCTTTGGCTTGTACTGTTTGATCTTTAGTAGTACCTTGGAGAGCAGAGGCAAAGACTATTTTAATTGCACCTGACTGGCCACGCCAACACTGGTACCCCTCCTGTGCAGTGTGTCACGCTTGGCCACATTGCACCTGCCTCAGACTCCTTCCCTGTTGTCTCAGCAGGAGAACCAGATTCTGCACCCTCAGCTGCAAACCCTGAACCTAGCAGCCTGGCTAATTACCTAATCTCTATTTTTACCACCCCTCAGTAAGTCAGTGATTGATATCATTTTATAGGCTAGGAGGCCTAGTACTAGAAAATCTTATGCTGCAAAATGGAAAAGATTTTGTACCTGGAACCAATTTACCTCAGATTCTACAATATTTGACTGAAATGCTTCATAAGGGCTTGTCCTTTTCCACCATCAAAATTCATGCCTCTGCCATTTCAGCTCATTATAGCACAGAGCCTCCCCTGTTCTCACACCCACTGCTCAAGCAGTTCCTAAGAGGGGCCAAAAGTTTAAGGCCACCCAGGAGAGGTCCAACTCCAGCCTGGGACCTTAACTTTGTCTTGGAAACTCACTCTTCCTCCTTTCGAGCCAGCTGCTACTGCAGATTTAAAATTCCTTTCCTGGAAAACAGCTTTCCTTTTAGCAATCACTTCTGCAAGAAGGGTGTCTGAATTACACGCCCTTATGGCAGTGGAGATTTTAATTCTTTCATGCGGACAGGGTGTCCCTCAGAACCAATCCCTCCATGCCCAAGGTGGTATCCAGTGTGGCTCTTAATCAGTCCATTCATTTGCCTACCTTCTTTCCTAACCCACAGAACAAAAGGGAATGGATACTGCACTCCTTAGATGTGCACAGACAACTTAGATTCTACTTGGACAGGACTAAACCTCAAAGGAAATCTGAACCGCTGGTGGCATTTGCTGCAGGGACAGATGGGAAAGCTGTTTCAAAGAAACCTTTTCAAAATGGATAGGCCAAAGCATTCATTTCTGCTAGAAGCACCATGGAAAACCTATCCCACAGGGCATCAGACCCCATTCAACCAGGGCTGCATCTACCTCTACAGCCTTTCTCAGGGGTGTCCCCCCACAAGGGACATCCTAGAAGTTGCTACCTGGAGTTCTGTACATACTTTCACCAAGCATTATCATTTGCCAATTTTCTCTAAATCCAGAGCTGGTTTTGCCACAGCAGTTTTGCATGGCCTTATATCTGGTCCTAATTCTATTTAAATTCCTTCTCCCAACATTAGCTTTGGGAATCTACCCAAATGTAATAACTGCAGCAGTGAAACACTTAAGAACATAGTACAGTTGTGTACACTTACCTTAAATGTAGATGTTAGTGTATTCTCTGTTGCTGTCCTTGTTACCCTCCCTCCAGCCCCTTTCTTCTTTTGGCTATACCTCTACTCTCACTTAGCTCAAAAAGCTTTTTGGTGTATTTGCTTTTTTGCTCTAGGTATATCCTTCTATTATAGATTTAATTGCTTCCCATTAGGGGGGCACCTGACATCTGGGGCAAGAAAAACTGATGTAATGGTGTCTGCTGCATGTTTTATACCCTTGATGACCTGACATCAAGGAAGAAGGGACAGCAACCAACGCAGGACCCAAGACTTTGTTAATCAGGTCGACTGAGGGCTACTGCAAGCAGATAACCCAAATGTAATGACTGCAACAGTGAATACACTCCTAGATCTACATTTATGGTAAGTGTACACAACTGTACTTTCAGGTAGTACCTTGACAGAAGAAATCTGTTTAGGAATGTTGAACAACTGTTTGTCTCCTGTATGGGGCTAAGAAAGGTCAGCCTGTCTGTAAGCAAAGTGTTGCATGTTGGCTGTCCTCTGCTATTTTCTGTTGCTCCCAACATGGCAGATCTCTTCCAGACCAAGGTTAAGGTTTGCTCGACTAGGGCATTATTCTCTTCGATTGTATATTGGAAAGGGGTGGATTCTAGAAGCATTCTAGAGGCAGCAACCTTGGATGTCTGTTCATACTTTCGGAAAGCACTACAAACTGGATTCCTTTTCAAGGTAGAGTAGGCTTTGCTAGGACTGTTCTTCTTCAGGGGCTCTTGGATACCTATCCTTCCACCTCCAAGATAGGACATGTTTTGAGAAGCTACCTAAAATGCTACTGAAGCAGTGGGAATGATGAATATGGTACAGTTGAGCAAAGTCCATCTTACTTTTAACAGTAGATGTTTAAATTCTCTTCCTCAGTGGTGGCACCCACCTGTCATCCCCCAGATTGTGCATTGTTGAGGTGGGTTTCAACCTCCTGATTCAGTTGGTTTTATTTGGTTTTCTATATGGTATTGCAGTTGGCTGTGAATTTACTCTTGCTAGATGATTTTGGCTACAGGTTAATTACTTTATTTGTGTAAGCAAAGAAAGCCTGAACAGTCACTCCAGTGACAGCTCAAGGCGTCCCCCTCTGAATATGCTCAGCCAATCAGCTGCCATGGGGAGAGAGATGGGAGTCTGAGCTTTTGAAAGCTGGACGGTACTAGGTTACCTTGGCAGTTAACCCAAAATGCCACTGAGGCAGTGAGGAATTCTAATATCTACTGATTTGATGTCATTTTTATTTTTCCAAGAAATGGGCTCGGATCAGACTTTTTCCAGCTTGTAGAACACACACTGTTGGGCTCCTCCCTTACCCACAACACATTAGTCCCTTAAGATCCTCCAATCTCGTTTGCCACCATCCTATAAGAACGTGGTCACTGCAAGCTCTCTGGTAATGCTCTTGAGTTTATCTACTCATTTCTTTAAAAACTTTCTAATGGCATAATGTTAAGTTGTCATTCTCACCTTCATTCTTGCTGGATGGGTTCGGAGCCGATCCTCTGCTCAGACTCCGCCTATATTATAGCTCAAGAGCTATTTTTACCGGCTCGAGGCAGCCCTATATCCCACAATACCATGCGCTAACTCCCCAGATCTCGTTTGCCGCTTTGCTGCGAGGTTGCTTTTTTACCGGCTCAGGTCAGTAAAGGATTTTTTTCAACAAATTTCTAATGAGTTAGTTATTAGGCTATATTCCCTCCTTTTGTTCCCTATCGATATTTTACTTAATAGAGTTTGTTTTGTAAGCCCTACCCACCCCTGTAGTTAACTTTTATAATCAGGCCTACAGGCCTTAGTTTTTCTTTTTACTCACGTGTGTGTGTGTGTGTGTGTGTGTGTGTGTGTGTGTGTGTGTGTCTTGATGTCCCTCAAGAATGCAACTGCAGTCCTGACATATGGGTTGTCCTGCCTCAGGCAGCCCTTCGGTCGGCCGGATTCCAAAGTCTGGGTCCGGCGTCGGCTGATGTCGCCTCTTCCCCGACGTCAGGGTGGCTGGGGTATAAAAGCATCAGCCGACGCCATCTTCAGTCTTTCTTGCCGCGTGGTGCCCGAAGCAGAAGCAGTTCGCAAGTGCCGGTCGGCCAGCTCCTGTGTTTTCATATACCGAAGTCATCAAAAAGCTAAGTACCCCGTTGGGGAACCTTTTCTTGCCTCAGCCGATGTCAGATAAAACTGCAAAAGTTAATAATTGCTTGTCTTGTGGTAAACAAATACCTCATAAGGACTTCCATTCTTACTGCCTTCCCTGCCTCGGCCCAGACCACGATGTCTCTGCTTGTGCTGCCTGTGCTTGCTTCAATAAGCGCACACTTAGGCGCCGGGCAGAATTTGCTGAAGACTTTTTTGGGGAAAATTACTCCTATATCATGCCGTCGGAACTACCGACAGCACATGTATATTTCCAAAAAATGGAAGGACCGGGACCGACATTCGCGGCCCGCGACTTCCACCGACACCACGCTAAAGCCTACCGCGAGTGCATCGGTCTCTTCGGAGGCGGTAATTCAACCGCTCCAGGCCGACGACACCGCTTTACCGCACACTTCGGTCCCGGAGGCTACCCCGGTGCCGGTTGTTTTTCCTCCTGAAACCGAAGCCCAAGATTTGCCGGACACCATACCGGTGGACAAAGTTACTCCAGCACGTGGGGCAGCTAGGCCTCCTGTGTCTGTCCAAGGCCTACACACGTGCTAAGGCTGCCAGCCAGGCTAAGTCTCACCTTCCTAAATCGTTTTCACAGGGTCCCACTTCTGATAAACAGATCATGACTTTAGCTGCAGATCTAATTTCTTTAATCAGGGGCTCTCAGGCTCATCCAGACGGAGGTTCTCAGCCGCCTGCAGACAAAAAGCCTAGGGTTGAGCAGACAGATACCCTTTCCTCAGATGAAGCCTCTGGTGAGTCAGGCCATTCAGATTCCCAGGAAGAGTCCTTCCCGGCCTACGAGGATTCTGATGCTGATGAATCCATTCCCTCTGCCTCTCCTCCTGAGGATATTTCTTTCGGGGAAATTCTCCACTCCATGAGAGAGCATTTTCAGTGGCAGGGCCAGGATTTCTCCGACTCCAGGAAAAGGCTTCGGACTTTCCTTAAGTTACCCCAGCACAGGCCTTTAGCTTTACCCCCAGTGTTAGATGTACTGGATGATGTGTACTCCGACTCCAGTACTTCTCCTGATTCTCTCCCTCCTGCTCCTGTCAAGCCAGACAGATATTACAGGGTTCCTGAAACTCATAAACATCTCTTTAAGGCCCACTCTGTTGATCTAGAAACTATTTCTCAGGGGCCCAAAGGAGTGGCCACTTCCACGGCCAAAAATCCTTTGCCCGCAGACGGGGAATCTAGGTCCCTGGAGAGGTGGGGTAAAAAAGTTTATACCTCATCCACCCTTGCCATGAGGGCACTTAACTATCTTTTTCATATGTTTCAGTATCAGGATTTCTTGATGGATGATTTGCAGAAAAAGTTAGCCTCTCCTGAGCCTTTAGATAGAAAGGCCTTGCAGGATTTGGTTCATAATACTCAGCAGGTTAGCAATCATTTTCTTCAGTGTGGTTATGATGCATTGGAAGCTTCATGTAGGGCAGCTATGACGGGGGCCGTCATATGTAGACATGCTTGGTTGAAAACAGACATTGCCAGATCATGTTAAAGTAAAGCTTCTAGATGCACCTCTGGAAAAAGACAAGCTATTTGGTGCTAATGCACAGGGTGTGTTGAAATCAATTGAGGAAAAGGCTAAATCAGTACAAACAGTCAAAGATTTCCTCCAGGTTTAGCCACCAAGGTTCAGCAGGAATTGGCCTTCGAAGAATTGGTCCTTTCCAGACGCTGACAAGTTCCAAAGGGGAAAAAACAGGCGTGCTCGAGGTAGAGGGCAATACCAAGGCTCCTACAGGGGCAGTCAATGGCAACCAACTAATCAGAGAAGTGGCGCAGGGACTTCCACTGCTCCACAGGGACAATCACAATGACTTGACTTTGACACCGCCGACCAAGGCTCAAAGAGAAGCACCTGTAGGCGGAAAATTATCTTTATTTTCAAAAAATTGGCACGTTTTTACAAAGGACAAATGGATTTTGGACATAATAGACAAAGGTTACAGGTTCCACTTCCATACCTTACCAACAAGACAAGGCATGCCAAACCTGCCACAAAATCAAAGGGCAGAGGCACTCGTACAAGTTTCAAAGCTGCTACAAATCAAAGCAATAGAAAAGGTTCCTCCTCAGGAACAAGGCCAGGGATTCTACTCAAGACTGTTCCTTGTTCCAAGAAAAGAAAAGCAATGGAGACCTATACTGGACTTGTCCGCTCTAAACACTTTTCTCATTGTGCCAAAATTCAAAATGCTGACGTTACAGCAACAACTTCCCATGCTGGGCAAGGGGTCTTGGCTGGTTACTCTGGACCTCAAGGAGGCATACCTGCATGTCCCTGTCAGACACAGCTGCAGAAGCTACCTCAGATTTCTTGCAGGGTCAGAGCATTATCAATTCTCAGCATTGCCTTTTGGCTTATCTACTGTGCCCAGAGTATTCACGAAATGCCTGGCATCAGTAATTGCACATTGCAGACTTCAGGGGATACAAATATACCCTTATCTGGACGACTGCCTTATACAGGCGGACAGCAAGCAAGCCTTTATAAGAAACTTGGACTATGTCATTCACTTACTACAGGCTTTGGGATACACAGTCAACATTCAAAAATCAAGACTACTGCCATCCCAACAAATAATTTTTCTAGGAGCCAAACTGAACACAAACTCACAAATGGCTTTCCTCACAGAAGAAAAACAAGAACAATTACCAGATTACTTCAAAAGCCCAGCAAAGCACACCCAGATGACTGCAAGGAAAATCCTGCAGGCCCTGGGTTTCATGGCATCTTGCATTCTTCTGATTCCACTGGCAAGACTACACATGAGAACTTCAGTGGTACCTAAAAAGTTTATGGTCTCAACACAGCCACAACTTAGAAGCAATTATTCCACTCATTCCATGTCTACAAAAGGAATTTTTGTGGTGGGCACAAGCAAGCCAGCTAAACAAAGGCATGCCTTTCAACAAACCTCAAGCAAGCCAAACCATTACAACGGACGCCTCAGATCATGGATGGGGGGTGCACATGGAGGGCGGATGCATTCAAGGGCAATGAGCACCCCGGGAATTGCATCTACACATCAATCAAAAAGAGATGTTGGCAGTGATTCATGCAATCGAGGCCTTCGGAAAATTTCTTCAGCAAGGTCATCTGCTAATAAAGACAGACAACACCACTGTTATGTGGTACATAAACAGGGAAGCACCCATTCTTACCCCCTCTGCAGACTAACAATGACTCTTTGGGAAAAGTCCCTGAAACTGAACATTCAGTTGCAATCCCAGTTTGTCCCAGGCAAGGACAATGTTCTTGCGGACAGTCTAAGCAGAAACATTATGGACCCCGCACGAATGGATGTTGCATCCAGACATTTTTTCATAAATAAATAACTCATACATGGGGAAGGCCGGACATAGATCTCTTTGCCTCACACCTCAATCATCATCTGAAGAAGTTCTGCTCAAGGACACACCATCCTCAAGCCTGGAGAATGGATGCTCTCTCCTTCAGCTGGAATTCTCTAACAATCTATGCATTCCCACCTCTACCATTAGTGACCAAGGTGTTATTGAAGATCAAAGCAGAACAACCGAAAGGCATTTTGATAGCTCCAGACTGGCCAAGACCGCACTGGTATTACTAAGGAGCACAACTCGCACCAAGCCGTGGCTCCTGCCTCAATGGCCTCTGCTTATAACTCCGCACAATTACAGGACTGTTCATCCCAACCTGCAAACATTGCAACTGACAGCTTGGAGGGTTCCATGACTTCTCCCCATATCTCTCTCTCCAAAAAAGTTCAAGCGATCTTACTGGAAGCACGCAGGCCTTCCACCAGAAAAACTTATTCAGCCAAATGGAAGAGATTCAACATCTAGAACGCCAACAAGGGTCAGGATGCATCAGTAATGAGCATCCCACAGATACTAGAATACTTGGCAGAAATGCTTCACAATGGCCTTTCATATTCTTCCATAAAAATACACGCTTCAGCAATTTCAGCAAAATACAACTGTGATCCACCTGTGTTTTCACATCCTCTGCTAAGACAGTTTCTAAGAGGGATAAAGAATATCAAACCTCCAAGAAAACCACCAGTGCCTGCATGGGACCTCAACTTCGTCTTGGAAAAATTAACTCTTCCTCCTTTTGAGCCAGCAGCATCTTCAGAATTGCAATTTCTCTCCTGGAAAACAGTTTTCCTGTTGGCAATTACTTCAGCAAGAAGAGTCTCTGAGATGCAGGCCCTCATGGCAGTACCTCCATTTCTCATTTTCCATCAGGACAGAGTCTCTTTAAGAACCAATCCTTCATTCATGCCAAAAGTGATATCCAGGGTTTCTCTAAATCAAGCAGTTCACCTGCCTACTTTCTTTCCCAATCCTCAAAATAAAGAAGAAAAGCTTCTGCACACTTTGGACATACACAGGCAATTGCGCTACTACTTGGACAGAACAAAGGCCAACAAAGTCTGACCAACTATTTGTAGCTTACGCTGCTGGAGTACAAGGAAAGGCAATTTCCAAACAAACAATTTCAAAATGGATTGGAAACTGCATCAGATTCTGCTACTCTTTCCATGGAAAAGGTGTGCCAGCCAATATCAGGCCACACTCCACCAGAGCTACAGCCACCTCCACAGCCTTTGTAAGAGGGGTGGCTACAAAGGACATTCTAGAAGCTGCTACATGGAGCTCCGTGCATACATTTTCCAAACATTACAACCTGCCTTTATATTCCAGATCCCGAGCAGGCTTTGCTTCTGCAGTCCTGCAGGGCATTTTAGCTACACCATTCTTATCTTAGATCCTACCACCCCCAGCTTGTCTATGGTATTCAACCCATATGTCAGGACTGCAGTTGCATTCTTGAAGGACATAGTACAGTTTTGTACCTACCATAAATGTAGATGTCCGATAGATATGCAACTGCAGTCAGGTTTTCCCTCCCTCCTACCCCTCTGTAATTCTCTTTTTTGGGTCCACTCCCCCCTTTTTCAAATTAGCTGGGGATGTCTGTTATGGTGTATCTGTTTATTACTGTTGTGCATGTCTGGAATTTTTATCCATTCTCTAAATTTAGCCTTCCTTGGAGGGCACCTGGCATCTGGGGCAAGAAACACTGAAGAAGATGGCGTCGGCTGATGCTTTTATACCCCAGCCGCTCTGACGTCGGGGAAGAGGTGACATCAGCCGACGCCGGACCCAGACTTTGGAATCCGGCCGACCGAAGGGCTGCCTGAGGCAGGACAACCCATATGTCAGGACTGCAGTTGCATATCTATCGGACATCTACATTTATGGTAGGTACAAAACTGTACTTTTAATCAGTCCCCTCATCTCCCCCTTTGTGTGTGAGTGTGTGTGCTGATTGTGTGACTGTCTTAGGACATGTCCAAAGGCGTTAAGGTCTCGGGATTGAAGAAGTGTGACTCGTGCTGTCAGAAAATGTCTCTGACAGACAGTCACACTTCTTGTGTCTATTGCTTGGGGCCTTTACACCTGCAGGACTCTTGTTCCGTTTTGTCACTGATTTAGTTCGAGTCCTGCAGGAAAGGCGTAACAAGCTTTTTCTAAGGGGCTTGTTAATGCCTGATGACTCCCCATCCAAGTCTGGCTCGGGGAAGTCATCAAAAACCGCCAAACCTTCGGCTCCAACTTCTGAGCCGAGGACTGGTGTTGTCCAGATGGCTCCGACCTCTGTTCCGGCTGGCTCCGAGGTGAACAAAGTGGGTTCCGCTTCGAAAACATCATTGGAGCCGACCCCAGTGAGCAAGCGCTCTAGGTCCCCTTCTTTAGAGTCCGTCAGATTGGCTCCGAGGTCCCCCCCTTCTATCGGAGCAGAGTCATAGGACTCATTCATCGAGGTCTTCCAGGCTCTCCGATCACTACATCGAGAGGGTGGTCAGTAGACTCAAGTCTCAGGCGCTGGCCCAAATGCTTCAGTGCCCATCTCACCAGACTGTGGCTCCTTCGATACAGTTATCTATTCCTCCTCCGACTCATCGCTCGAGTTCGGAGCCGGAGTTCGTCGGATCCGTGACCTTGCCCACGTCGAAGCAGATACCTCCTCCTTCGGCTCCGGTGTCGTCGGCTCCGACCTCTCTATTGGTTCCGTCCATGGAGAGGTCCGGGCGCCGAAACTCCACTGTCTGCTCCGACGGGGCGAGTGGCATCGGACCCTTGTCCGCCCCGCTCTCCCTCTCGGAGCTTCGGCTCTGGTTAGTTCGGCCCCGACATCATTCTCTGAGCCTTCTCTGTCGGTTCCGTGGGCGGTTCCGGCCTATTTGGAGCCGGGGCTACCTTTGGTGTCTGATGGGGGAGCCTTCGAGGTGATGAGGAGTGTGCTGGACCCAGTGTCCACTCCAAGGTTAAGTTCTGCGGCTCCTCCCTCTGTAGTGCCTGTTACGGTCTCTGGCCACCCTCCTATACCCGTCAGCAGAGATCCAAAACGTAAGGTACCCACTTGGGGTGTCTCCTCCTCCTCTTCCGAGGGTTCCCCTGAAGTTTCCGGGGAACCCCCTAGGAAAAGAAAGTGCAAGAGGAAGCGCATAGACTGCCCCAAGTCTGTCACGTCGGACACCGACTTGTATGAGTCAGAGGGTTCCCCCAGATCCCCCTCTGAGGATGTCTCCTTTTCAGACATCCTGGAGATCCTAAGACAGAGGGGAAATTGGTCCACTCTCAAACCTTCTGAGGATGAGTCGGTTTACCTTGGCGCCTTTGGATCTCGCCCTTCCACCTCCTGGGTGTCTCCCCCTTTCGACCCACTAATGGAGGTAGTGGCTAGAAAGGCGTGGGCAGCTCCTGATTCAATGGAACCTACCCCTGGGAGGCCTTCTACATTTATTTCTGCACCAGATGACAAATCCTTTCTCACCAAAGGTGTTTCAGTTGATGCTATGGTGGTAGCAGCAGCCACTAAGAAGGAATTAGCTGATCCTTCTGTACCTGTTCATCCTCCTAACAGAGTCCAGGACCATGGACAGGTACGGCAAGCGGACGTTTGCTTCAACGACATTTGCTATGCGATCGCTGAACTATTTATGTCATTTCACCTGCCTTCAAAGAGACTTGCTCACAGAGCTGGGTGAAACAGTACAGGATCCTTCTGCTGCGGGGTTTAAGGACAAAATAAACTCTCAGCTGGCTACCCTGAACTCCATTGTTAACTCCTCCATGCGGCTAATGTCTTATGCAGCCGATGGGCTTAGAAACGCTGGCACAGGCGTTGCGTTGAGACGCCACGCTTGGATGCGACTCTGTAATTTTGCCGACCCCTTCAAGGCGTCCTTCACCAACACCCCCCTTTGATGGTTCGGAATTGTTCAGGCCTCAGGTGAAGAATACCCTCACCAGATGCGAGCAAGATGGTAAGACTCTCTCTGCCATGGGAGTCTGTTTTTCCACGCCTTCTAGACCTTATCCTAAGGGACAGAGGGGTGGAAAGATGTGGTTCCGCAAACCACAGGGAGTTGCGCCTGCCGCACGTGGTGAATTTCCCCCTAGAGGCAGAGGGGAGAATAATAACAGACGCCGCCCCAGGGGCAGAGGGGGTCCACAAAACCAGGGTTCCAGGGAATCTTTCCCTGAGAAGCTGCCAGACTGTCCGCCTTCGGAGGCAGTCTGGGGAAGATTATCTTTGTACCCGGAAGCCTGGCAATCTATCACTGAAGACACATGGGTACAGAAGATCATATCCGAGGGTTACAAAATTCCTCTCACTTTTCCTCCGGTACAGCCGCCAAAACCCCTACCAGACGTACCACCCGCACAGAGGGGTCAGGCTCAGCTAGAAATAAAAAAGCTATTAAACAAGAGAGTCATCCAGGCAGTCCCAACAGATCAGCTAGGATCCGGAATCTACTCCAGATTCTTTTTGATACCAAAAAAGACAGGAGATTGGAGACACATTTTGGACCTCAGCAGGTTAAACAACTATGTGTTAAAGACAAAATTTCGGATGGTAACACTGCAGTCCATTCTACCCTTTTTGGGCAGACAACTGGATGTGCTCGTTAGACCTCCAGGACGCGTACTACCACATAAAAATACACAGGCGCTCCAGGAGGTTTCTCCGCTTCCGGCGCTCCAGGAGGTTTCTCTGCTTCCGGCTGGGAGTCAGTCATTTTCAATTCAGGGCCCTGCCCTTGTCTCACCACAGCCCCCCGGGTGTTCACCAAATGTTTGGCAGTGGTCACGGCTCACCTGAGACTAAAAGGATTCCAGGTGTTTCCATACTTAGACGACTGGCTAATTTCCGCTACCACCAAACAGGATCTCATAATGGCCAGGGATTATAGTATCCATCTTTGCAACAGCCTAGGTATTTCTATAAGTTTTGCAAAGTCCTCCTTGTCGCCTTGTCAATGTATAAACTTTATAGGCGCCGTATTAAAAACCACAGAAATGTCTGCAACATTACCACCTCAGAGAGCGACAGACATAAGGCGGAATGTTCAGCTCCTGTTTCAGACCAGCAGAGTCCAAGTCAAGCTAGTACTGAAAGTGTTGGGGCTCATGGCGGCGGCGATTCTTCTACTTCCATTAGCTCGCTTCCACATGAGACTCCTTCAGTGGATGCTGTTTTCTCAGTGGTCCTTTCAGCAGCTGCCAATGACCCACAACATTTTGATAACACCATCTTGCAAGAAACATCTCTCCTGGTGGATGGTGTCCCTTCAGCTTTTTCAGGGCAGACCTTTTGTTCTCCCCCCTCCAGTTGCCACTGTCGCAACGGATGCCTCCCTGATCGGGTGGGGGGGCATTATCTGGGCAGGATGGTCCAGGGCACATGGCAACGGTCAGAATGCCACCTGCACATAAATGTCCTGGAGATGAGGGCGTTGCTTTTGACCATTGCAGGCCCTTCAGAGCTCTCTTCCCTCGGGGACTATAGCAATTCAAACGGACAATATGTCTGTGGTGTGGTACATAAACAAGCAGGGCGGAACAAAGTCCTAACCTCTCTGTCGAGCAGCACTCAGACTTTGGCAATGGGCGATTTCCTCTCAACGGTTTCTGATAGCAATGCACATCCCTGGGAAGTCCAACGTCATAGCAGACAGATTGAGCAGAACTATCCTCATGCCTCATGAGTGGTCTCTAAATCCAGCGGTAGTAGACGGAATTTTTCGGAAGTGGGGCCAGCCTTGCTGCGACCTTTTCGTAACTCCCCAAAACAGCAAGTGCCTCGACTTCTTCACACTTTTCCCTCTACCAGGCCAGCCCCTCAGAGACGCTCTTGTTCACGTTTGGCCCCGGGGTCTGCTTTATGCCTTTCCTCCCTTTCCATTGATTCCGCAACTAATTCAGAAAGCAACTGCATTGAGATCTAAAATGATCCTCATTGCCCCGTTTTAGCCTCGACAAGTTTGGTTCCCGTTCCTGCACAAATACCTCCTGGAACAGCCTTGGCATCTGGAACCCCTTCCGGATCTGTTGACTCACCTCACGGGCAAGCTGCATCAGTCTCTACATTCGATCAACCTCACAGCTTGGTTGCTCCACTTCCAGCCATAGCCAGGCTTCCCCTTATTTCTCCTCCTGTTTGGCTTCCCATAAGTCCAATACTAGGAAGACTTATGCGAGTAAATGGAAGCGTTTTTTACACTGGGCACAAACTAGATCCTTTCCATGCACCCCTTCATGAGGTTCTAGACTTCCTGGCGGAGCTTTTTCATTCGGGGTCATCATCGGCCACCATCAGGGTACAATTAGCGGCCATTGCTAATTTTCATGTTGGACTCTCAGAAGCAAATATGTCCCACAAACTCTGTAAAGCCTTTCTCAAGGGCATTTTGTTACTCAGACCTTCAGTTAAAGATCCACCCCCACAATGGGATTTGAATTTAGTTCTAACTTCACTAATTCTACCCCCTTTTGAACCGGCAGCTTCTTGCTCCCTCAAACTTCTTTCTTGGAAAACGCTGTTTTTAGTGGCTATAACATCTGCCAGAAGGCTATCGGAATTTCAAGCCTGGTCTGTCCGTCCTCCCTATTTGGTTTTTCATAAAGATAGGGTAACTCTCAGAACAAACCCTTCCTTTCTACCAAAAGTGTTATCGGAAGCAAATCTAAACCACTCCATTGATTTGCCCGTATTTTTCCCAGACTATACCAACAGGGCTGAACAAAAATTACCTTCATTAGATGTTCATTGCCAATTACGGTATTACCTTGACAGGACAAAACAATTCATAAAATCAGACCAGCTCTTCCTCTCTTATGCTGCAGGCAAGAAAGGGCTTCCATTATCGAAAGTTACTCTTTCCAGATGGCTGACATCTATCATTACCTTCATCTATGAGTTGAGACACAGGCAATTACCCTCTAGGCCTAAAGCTCATTCATCCAGGGCACTATCAACTTCAGTGGCTTTTCAAGCAAGGTTACCTCTAGATGCCATTTGTGCAGCAGCTACATGGGCATCCAAACGTACCTTTATTGCCCATTATAAGCTTGAATCTAGCCTCCAGAAATAGAGCTGAATTTGGTTCCACTGTACTCAGGAGTCCGTTCCATTGAGCCACCCAGGACTAAGATGCTAGGGACGCTGTCGCATCCAGCAAGAATGAAGGCGAGAATGACAACTTAACATTAAGAAGTTATGTCTTACCATAATGTTCCATGTTAGTTGTCTTCTCGCCTTCTTTCTTGCATCCCTCCCTCCTGCCCCCTAGCCTGGATAGACTCGAGGTTCTGAGTCCTTCCATTTCTGAAGATACAATATGCTGCGTCTTTCCTGGTATCCTTAGTGTTACTAGCAGGTAATCTGTACTCGTAAAAGAGGATTATAATATCATTATTATTGTAATATTAAACAACGAAGCTTGCCAATAAACCGGATAAGCGCTCTGGTCTAAACGAAGAGATAAAATAAAATGTCCAAAATTCAAAGACCAGTGTAGCAGAGTTCCACGTAACCAGAATAAACTTTTATTCAAAAACAGCCAGACTGCAAATCGGATAAGTGCTTTCACTCAATAAATGAGCTTCATCAGATCACAACAAACAAGGCTTACGGAACTTTTTATATATGCATAAAGATAATTGATTGATTAATTAATTACTTAATACTAAACCTGTTGCATACAATTCTTAACCTATAAAGAAAGAATAAAATCACAGCTACAATGATGAAATAAATACAGATACTACTATAAGAATATACATATAAATATAAAAAATGTAAATAAAAACATATGCTAGAAAAACACATGTACATAAAAAACATATTGAGCACAGTGCAAAACATAAGTGTGGTGCATAGAAATGTCCCTATTTATATACTCAGTAAATAACCCATAGAATAAAGACTAATATATGTATGTTTGGACACTATTACCTAATGTTTCTACGTTTTCTAAGTACTGGTTTAATTGAGACCCTCTCATTTAAACCAAGGCCTCTATCAGCTCTTAACCTGATGATCCATTTGCTCTCTCTACTCTCTGTATGGTTCCTAATATCGCCTCTCCTAATGCTGGCGGTAATAACCTCAAGGGCCCTGAACAAAAAACTATGCTCACTCTCAGACTGCATAACATGCTTGGCTAGGGCATTATGTGATAGTTCCTTCCTTATATGATAGACATGTTCACGAATCCTTTCCTTAAACTGACTATTCGTTTTCCCAACATAGAAGGCACTACAGATTTGACACACTGCCAAGTATACTATATTAGAAGTGTTACAATCAGCATCTACCCGAGTGTTGAACGTTGTGTGTAAATCTGGATGTAAAAAACAAATATTGGTATCTATAAAGATAAAATAATTACAGTACCCACATGGTTTAGTATGTATGGAATCAAGCTTAGATCCTGGTTTCCTGGAATGGCAGAGCATTCTTCTCAAATTGAGTTTGTTCCTAAAAAGAAAACTGGGCTTCATTCCTACCACTTTCTTGATATTATCATCCGTACAAAGGATAGACCAATATCTGGTCAATATATTTTTGATGGCTAAGTGATCAGTGGTATATGGTATAGAAACCCTAACTTCTGACCTACTATTATTTATGGATCTCTCAGCATATATTCTCTTAGGTCCAAAATAAGGAGCCGCTGTCTCTAGCCTAAGTTCTTTAATGTTCATGAGGTTATCATCAACCTCATGAGGGCTATAACCACAATCAATAAGCCTTTGCTTAAGATCAGCTACTGCAATAGTGAAACCTGAGTCAGAGGCATTCAACCTAGATGTCCTCGTACCTTGACCTTTGATAATATTTTTAAAGATATGTTGCGGATGCATGCTCGTACGCATCAACAGGGTGTTATGGTGGCATTCTTTACAATATACTCCTGTGTTGATCAAACCACATTCAAGTCTCTCTATAAATAAATCTAGAAACTCGATTCTGGTTCTGGAGTAATTCATTGTAAATTTCAAAAAACTTGTTAGCTGATTTATCATATGAAATGAAGCCAAAACACCTTCTCCACAAAATAAAGACATATCGACAAAATGTCGATAAAATGCTACATGTTATTCAAATTCACTGGTCCTAAATAACACTTCATGTTCCCATAGCGCCAAAAACATATTTGCATAACTGTTGGCGCAAGGTTTCCCCATAGCGACTCCTCCTTGTTGATATAACCTATCCTGGAAAACAAAAATATTGTTCTCCAAGATCAACTCTAAGAAATATGCCAACAAGTCAATTTGCACTATTGAATAGTCACTATATCTAGAGAGGTATTTAGTGATAGAAGTCAACCCTAACTCATTCGGTAAAACCGTGAATAAAGACTGGATGTCAAAAGTGACAAAGACCAAGTTCTCTGTTTCACCTATACTACCCAAACAGTCATATCTAATAAGAATTGTATGGAGTCCTTTAATACTGTCTGATTATGATCTAAAATAGGGCGTAGATGTTTCTCAACGTATACCGATAGATGCTCAGTAATCCATCCCTGTCCAGCGACTATGGGTCTCATAGGGGGATTACTTCTGTCTTTGTGTATCTTGGGACGTCCTTGTATTATAGGAACCGAGGGTGTTCTAATCAGTAGATAATCATATAGCTCTTGGTCTATAATCGTACCTTTAAACATATCCAATAAGGTATCTGATACATATGTAATTGTATCTTGCACTACTTGTTCTTCAACTTCCTTGTAGAACTGATCCATTAACAAGGTGTTCATGGCAGTGTGATATTGGTCAACATCCATTATAACTATGGCCGCCTTTATCGGCTGGCCTTATAACTGTGGATTGTTGTACCTGTAGTTGTCAAAGGCTCTCTTTCTGATGTAGTTAGATTACCTTTCCTTCTATGGGTAGTTGTACTAAAATAATCAAATAAGGCATCTTCTGTTAATTTCATGTAAGCCTCAACTAAAGGATGGTGTGGAGGGACAAAATTACTCAAGTTCTTAAATCTCAATGGTCTCTCAGATCCTCCCATACTACCAGTATTTAAACAATCTCCATCTGTAAACAACAATTTGAGCATTACGTTACGACAGAAAAGTCTCAAGTCAATCACAGTATCCGTGAAATTACTGTGGCTACTTGGAATAAAATTTAGTCCTTTATTCAAAAGATTCTCATCATATTGTGTTAAGATGTAACTGGAAATGTTGCAAATCAGTGAGCTAGTATTAGCCTGATAAATCGGGACTATGGAGGTCAAGCCATTAGATGCTAACTTAACTTGTTCCTCCACATTTTGTTGATGGTTTGATGTGGAAGGAACTCGTCCGACAGTTTCCGTTTCTGTCTACCTCTGCTCAGTGACCTGCCCCTCTTTATACCTTTCTCCTTCCATACAGGTAAAGGAAAGGGAATATCACCTTATACACCTACTGATTTATTTACTACTGTGGGGACATTCTTAGATCTAACACCATCATTAACCTTAGTATTACTCATATGCACCCTGTTCATAATCTGTACTGCTGGATACAGATTCAAAGAGCTAGTCTCTTCTGTCTCACTACTCACTACAACAGGTATATTCGTGGTGGTAGCATGAGTCTCATTGCATTCTACATGTGTAAAGCTGATGACATTGTCTGTGTCACTTGAAACCACAACATTCCGCACATCAGCGGGCACATTTTTGGATGCATTACTTATTCTAGCTCTGTCCCTACTAGGAATATCAATGGCTACCTTGTCACTCAATAATTCACTGTGCTGAGCATCTTGCTCATTACTAACAGTCATACACTTATTACCGTTATCTTGTACAACTGTATTCAATGCATTGTTATTAATAAAATTACTCTGTCCATGTCTAGGCCAAACAAAAACATGACCTAATTTGAAATCCTTAGAGTTTCTTTTTTG
>NC_056725.1:1810610591-1810615591 GCF_019279795.1 Protopterus annectens | reverse complement strand
AGAGATTATGCTCAGTCTCTGGCCCACAACCTAGGCATCTCCGTAAACGAGCAGAAATCCTGCCTGTGCCTCACTCAAGCCCTAGAATTCATAGGGGCCAGGTTAGATACACAAATCTCCAAAGCTGTTCTAACGTCAGTCAGGCTGAACAGCTTCTCATTCCAGGTGTTAGCCCTTCTTCGGAGCCCTGCTCCTCCAGCAGAGATGGTTCTGAGGTCACTGGGGTCTATGTCAGCAGCTATCGGTCTCTCTCCTCATGCTTGTCTGCGAATGCGCATATTACAATGGACCCTTCAAGTCCAAAGGTCCCTGTCGATCCACCTGTTATGCATGCCAATTCTCCTGAGCAGGGTGTGCAGGGACTCACTTCTGTGGTGGTTACAGGCGCAGGAACTCAGAAGGGAGACCCTTTGTAATTCCTCCGGCCAAAGCCACGTTGACCACGGATGCTTCTTGCCTCGGGTGGGGGGGGCATTGTTTAGGCAGATCCGTTCAAGGCACGTGGACTCCCCTAGAGACCGCATTACATATCAACGTCCTAGAGAAGAGGGCGTTGCTTTTAGCGTTGCAAGCTCTCCACGATCTTCTTCCCATAGGGACTATTGCAATCCAGACTGACAACATGTCAGTAGTGTGGTATATAAACAAACAAGGAGGGACCAGATCTTATCCCCTGTGTCGAAGCCATGAGAGTGTGGGAATGGGCGATTTCCACCAACCGCTTTCTTATAGCAACGCACATTCCGTGGTCGTCCAACATATTAGCGGACAAGGTAAGAGTGTTCCTCACTCCATACGAGTGGTCTCTGAATCCATCTGTTGCGAAGCAGATCTTCCACAAATGGGGTCAGCCTCGCTGCGACCTTTTCCCTTCTCCTTTAAACACAAAATGCAGCGAGTACTTCGCGATGTTCCCCCCCAGAGGGGAGACTCCTAGAGACGCTCTAGTCCATGCTTGGCCTCCCAGACTCCTTTATGCTTATCCTCCCCTCCCGCTTATGATGAAATTCATCCAGATAGCCTGTCGGTTGGGGAGCAGAGGTATCCTCATAGCCCCATTCTGGCCTCGACAGATCTGGTTCCCCTTTCTGCGGTCTCACTGTGTGGCTCCCCCATGGATTCTGGATCCCAGTCCAGACCTAATCTCGCACCCGAAGAGATGACATACTCCAAACCTGGTCAATCTCAAACTTGCTGCTTGGTTGATCCAGTTCCATTAATAATGACTAGGACTCCCGGTATCTCTTTCCCTGTTAAGGCCATTCTGGTGGCGGCTCATAAACCAACTACCAGGAAACTTTACAACAGTAAATGGAAACGTTTTTCCATCTGGGCCAAAGATAAAGAATTGGACCCTTTTATGGTCCCTATTCCGACTATTCTGGACTTCCTTTCTCTGCTTTTTAGACAGGGAGCAAGTGCCTCCACAGTCAAGGTGCAGTTGCCGGCCATCTCCCATTTTCATGTGGGGGACGACATAGGCTCCTTAGCATCTACTAAGTTGTGCAAAACCTTCTTAAGAGGCGTTTTTTTTTTAAATCACCTGTCAAGACTGTGGTTCCCCCGTGGGATCTCACTCTGGTCTTACAAGCCTTAACGAGACCACCTTTTGAGCCGGCGGCCTCGGTTCCGTTAAAGTTCTCGTCTTGGAAAACTGCTTTCTTAGTGCCTATTACTTTGGCCAATAGAGTTTCAGAATTACAAGCTCTGTGTATTAAACCTCCGTACCTTATTTTTCACAAAGGTAGTGTGTCCTTCAGGACTAACCCGTCTTTCTTGCCTAAGGTGGCTACAGAATCAAACATTAATCAATCAATTAATCTTCCTGCATTTTTCCCAAATTTTCACAACAAAGGAGAATATACGTTGCACAAATTGGATGTACACAGACAATTGCGTTTTTACTTGCACAGGACTAAAGAGTTTTGCAAGTCGGACCAGTTGTTTGTTTCTTATGCAAAATCAGCCATGGGCAAGGCAATTGCTAAAGTGACTGTAGCAAATTGGATCTGTCAGTGCATTATGCTGGGATACACCTCATCTGGTAAGCCAGCTCCGGTTGGCGTCTGTGCTCATTCCCCAAGATCTGTAGCTACCTCAACAGCTTTTTGGTCTAGGGTTCCAGTAGACGATATTTGTTCAGCAGCTACCTGGTCCTCATCTCATACCTTCATTTCTCATTACAAACTGGATATCATTTCCAGAAGTAGGGCTTCTTTTGGCTCTGCGGTGCTTCGGAATATCCTTCCGTAAGGACCACCCAGGTTCTATAGGTTAGCTGGGGACTCTGTCCCACAGGTTGCAGATCAAATGTAGTAACTACTTCAGATATAGAAGTTATGTACTCACCATAATGTTCCATCTGAGTAGATACTTCATTTGTCTGCAACCGACCCCCCCCCCCTGCCATCCCCCGAACCTTGGGGGAAATTCTCGGATCACTTGGAGTTGGTTTCTGTCTCGAGTTGGTGAGGCAAAAAAAATGATCTGAGGTAATGTGGTTGGTACTAGGGGATTATGGGTAGGGGAGGAGCTAGGAGCTCAGATCATGGAGCTTGGAAAGCTGCCGGATCGGATCCGAGGTCGGATCTGCAACCCACAGGTTGCAGACAAATGAAGTATCTACTCAGATGGAACGTTATAGTGAGTACATAACTGATATAGATTATATATATATATATATATATATATATATATATATATATATATATATATATATATATATAATATCTGTGTGTGTGTGTGTATGTATGTATGTATATATATATATATATATATATATATATATATATATATATATATATATATATATATATATAATCTGTGTATGTGTGTATATGTATACCGTGCACTAGAAGAATCTTAATTATACAAATTCAGACTTCTTTTAGGCGTAGTACTTTAATACTAAGCTAGTAGAAAGGAAATAAAAACTCAGACACTGAATAGATGATTAAGCTTTCGCTCTTATTCACGTGGAAGAGCTTCATCAGAATAACCTATTGTCAACAATACTTGCATTATATGTAACTAGAGTCACATGTAAACAAAAAACCAATGAACTACTTATAATTTATTAGTACAGTAACCAATAGTACAACCAGACAATATTTAAACTGTGCCAATCATCTAAACACAATAACCATGAACATACATATGAATGACAGGGGCATGAATATTATAAACACTCCCTTGTGTTAGCTAATCATTGAACAAATGTACAGTGTGCGCACTAAATATGCATGTAGGAGAAATGAATATTCATATAACTGTACAAGTGGTGACTAACAAGTGTGTCAAAGGTCATGGATGGATGCAAACACATTTTGTAGAAAGAAAGCAACTGTCAAAATAGAATTAAATCTTCCATTTTAAAGCGCATTTAATATTAACACTTTCATTCAGACCAGGGTATGTTTCAGAATTAAGTAGTAATTGCCATTTAAGTTCTCTTAGTTCTAAATATAATTCCCAATCTCCAAAAAAACAGTTAACTTGTTCTAATACTATGAAGTAAAATTTACTAAAAGAAGTACAAAAAATGCTATGTTTAGCAAGGGCATTATTTAAGTTCTTTGCCCTGATGGCTCCTAGATGCTCCTTAATTCTATCTGAAAGTTTTCTTGTAGTTTTACCTACATAAAATGCTTTACAAGATGCACAAATACCTGCATATACTACTGCTGTAGAATGGCAGAAGAAATATTTTGAAAACTTAATAGTATAATTACAATGTGTGAATGTGTATTGAGATCCTGTGAAAATGTTAGGGCATACCACACATTTATTACATGAATGCATCCCATTTTGAGAGTTGGAAGTAGAAGTAGAATTAATAAGAAAAGGTAAGTCTCTGTTTTCTAAATTCTTGTGGTTTTGGTTCTTTTAAATGAAAAGGTAGGTGCAATGCCAATAGCAGCTGACATAAATTGTGATTCAGTTAATAAATCCCAGTTATTCGTGATGACATTTCTAATTTGTGACATGTCCCTAGAAATGGGTAATGGGAAACTAAGGGTTCTGTTAATGTTACTTGTGTGCGTGTGCGTGTGCGTGTGTGTGTGTGTGTGTGTGTGTGTGTGTGTGTGTGTGTGTGTGTGTGTGTGTGTGTGTGTGTGTGTGTGTGTGTGTATGTATGTATATATATATATATATATATATATATATATATATATATATATATATATATATATATATATATATATATATATATATATATATATATATATATATACACACACACATTATAGTAAAATAACAAGAACTAAGTAAAACCATAAAACAAAAACAGGGTGAACCAGGAATCCAGGACGCCAGTGAACTTGTCAAACACACTCCATCTTTATTAAACAACTAGTTTTAGCGCTTTCATCTCTAGGTGAGAGACTTCGTCAGAAATAATTCATCTTAATTAAACAAATCAAAATAAATCTTAAATAAAACAAATTAAAACAAAAAAAATTATATTAATCTTTTATATTGTTAACTGGATAACCTTGCTTGTAATTTTTTTTTTCTCTTTTTTTGGCTCACTTTTGTTTGTACTCTTTGCATATTGTTTTCCCTTACTTTCTTGTAATATAGTAAATGTACGTAACTCTGGAGCTTAACTCCTCAGGCCTCTACTGAAAATGGACATGTATCCAGCTAGACTAGCCCGGTCAACAAATGTAAAATAAAAATAAAATAAATAAATAAATCCTTTTCTAGTATTGTGGATTGGTGACATCACAAAAACAACATTTAAAGCAGTAAAATACATTAAAAACCTAACCTGGAAATTGCCATCTAATACAAAAATAGTAATACATTGGCATATGGGTCCTGTGCATAACCAAGTATAATGAATTCATGTAGTATTAAAAAATATTTGTAATGTATTGTAACCATCTTGTTTACAGAAGTGGAAATAGAAAAATGTTAAAAATATATATGTTTTAAAAAAAAAAAAAAAAATATATATATATATATATATATATATATATATATATATATATACA
>NC_056725.1:1810575591-1810600591 GCF_019279795.1 Protopterus annectens | reverse complement strand
AGCTTCACTGTATGGTGGTCGTACATAGCTCAATACTTTTTGTTAAAAAGAAATGTATGTGCACTGTTTGAAAAATATTTCTTTGCCTTGTTTTCTATTTAAAGCTTTAAGTGTCCCTTTCTATTGGAAGTAGGCCTTTTATGTACTTCCTTAAATGGTGTTGCTGACAAACTCTTATTTCAAGAGATTTTATTTTTCAGTCATTTGTGCCATTTTAGAGGGAGGTATTCATAGTATTTAATTTGCGCAGTTGCACTGTTTTTCTTTCTACACGTTAGACCTATAGTTTCTTATTTTATTTGTTAGTGGCAATACAGTTTTGAATATGACACCCTGTATACTGAAACCTGGGACATTTTCTTCACTTGAATCCCTTAGCTTCATTTTTTTTTTTTGTGTTGTGCAAGCATATTTTTAGTAATTGGTTTTGTAAGGGCCACATGCTTTGTATTGTATTAGCAGTACTAATCTGGGACCAGGTAAGTGTGCTCTTATTGACCCTAATAAATGTTAGAAAGCAGCAGGCCATTTACCTACCACAAAAAAAACAAGTCACTGTTGATACGCTAGGTTGAAGAAAAGAGAATTTGGGCTGTGTAGGGTTCATTGCCCCTTCATATATGACTGTACCAAACAAGTCAAGCTATGTATTGGTAACTTGGAGGGAGGTCGCTAGTGCTTTGACAAGCTTTGGATGGAGAGAATGCAAGAAAAGGAGCTAGAACTAAATGTTGTATGATTTAGGGTGGTAGTGCCCTTTCCTTGAAGATGTGCTTGTATAGGTATGCTTATACACTTTTCATAATTGCCTTTTCTAGCATGCCAGGAGATTAAACTTCATATGTGTGACTCTCCTTGGATTTAGAGTGCCAAAGGAATGGGATTATTTAATAACTATAGGGACTGGTGTTCCATATATAAAGTTTCATAGTTTTCCTGATGCCTTGCATCAGAATGATTGTATGAGATGCAGGTGTCTACAAAACATTTTTAAAAAGTATATTTTGATCAGAACTGGAAATCAAAGTTGAAATGAGACTTTTAGTTCATGAAAGTTCGTTTTGCTTGTAGGTGACCAGTTTAAAGCTCACAAGGCTGTCCTTGCTGCTTGTAGCCAGTTTTTCTACAAATTCTTTCAGGATTTTACTCAGGAACCCTTGGTGGAAATAGAAGGTAAGCAATAGTTATTTTCAGTAATACAGGAGATTGTTGCAAACATTTTTGACCATGTGCATTTCTGATCTCAGACCCTTTTACAAGTAGAAAATGCCTCTTAATGAGGTAAAGAAACAAGTTGGTGTTACTTTTACATTATGGTTATGTGCATGTATTTCATCAGTCCAACAGGAATCCTGTCGGATGAGGCTAGTCTTTTAGACTAGAAAACTGAATGGAGCCGTGTTCATCATTAGATTACTGAAGTAGCATAAAGCTATTTGGGACATATGACAAGAACTGAATGTCTGTCCAGTATACCAAAGCTTTTGCATTTTTTCTATGTACATTGTATGACCAAGGAAGCAAGAGGGTGTGCTGGTGCAAAAAGGGGGGACGTATGGGTGCTATAATTTAGTGCTGTCTTGCCTTTGAAGTGTTCAGTCAGACGCTCTTCTGTACTCCAACTTCGCTTTTGCATGTCAGCTTGTATGTCAGCTTATTGTGTAGATAAGTATCCTTCTGGGGATACCCCTTTATTTTTTTTTTTGTTTTATGCCTAGCAAAAAAGGCAAATTTGCATGTAGTACATAAATTCCATACAAGGATTCAATCAGCCTTCTCCTTTTGTTTTAGGGAAATCACATAACATCTGTTAGTGCAGTGTTTCAGTCATTTAATCCAAGACTGTTTATAGCTGGTTTAACAACCTTGGTATTTTGTAAAATTCATCTGAAGGCCGTCATTCAGTCCTCCATAGCTACTGACTCAAGTCTGATGTCCACCTTTGGGTAAAGAAAGAGAAGAACCACTTAAATTGGTTACTGAAGCAACTCTTTTACATCTCTTTCCTGAGCTTGGATTGACTAATCTGCTGTGGATATTATGGAGTCCTCAGCCTGGCAGTCCATTGTTCCTGACCGCTCTGGTGTTGCCCTGTGGGATGCTACTAAGGATTAGGAGTCTGGAATGTGTACCAAGACTGGACATTAAGCAGTTTCCGAGAAGGGAGAGTATTGTTTTTGTAGTGTCAAAAGGCCCAGACAATATACTTCAGTTGTTGAGGTCTAGATGTCTGATGCATGTTGACAATAAACCCCATCTATCCCCAAGTATAAAGGGATCACAGGTTGAGTGGTTCACTTTTGCTAAATAACGTTTAGCTTTTCTGTCGGTACTGTTAACACTAATTGTCTCATTCCAAGAGAAAAAAGCTCCCCTCTTCTGAGGAAATTTTTTTCAGACTGTTAAGAGGCAGGACTAGATCATGCATTGTGGGTCTTCTCTCTAGCCCAGTTCCTGCCATTCTTGTGGCTTTGGAGGATACATTCAGTTCTGTGTATTCTCCTGATGCTCAGCCCCCTTCCATCCAAAAAGCCAGATAAGCCTGAGTCACACACATACCCATTTAGAAATTGTCTGGCAGAGCAGACTCATATTTATGAATAAGTGTGGAACTTGGAACCTGTAGCCTCTTCAGTCCCATTCCCAGTGACAGATATGGCAGGGCACTTGTTAGATGCAGCAAGATCTACACTGCATCAAACCTGACATTCAGCGCTGTAAATTGTCAAGGCTATATGGCCAATTTCTTACTTGCTATGTTTTCAACAATATGTCGGATGGTTTCTAATATGCCTACTTCATAGGTCTAAGTTCTGACTAATATGCTTTGATCTGTATTACAGAACGTAAAACATATAACCTAAAGTGTTCTTATGATACAGTTGTTGCAGTTTCTAGAGCTCTATTCCCAAGATCGGTTATGCATAGATATGAATGGCTCAAGTTATAGAGTTTTCCTGAGGAAGTTAAATCCTAGATTCTCATTCCTCCAGTAGACAATGTCCTTTTTTTAGTAGCCTTTCCGTTGAGGTCTTAAAGCACTCTGAAAGGGGTAAAGTTAGTACAGGGAGGGATGAGGTTAGTGCAGGTAGTAAAACTGTGGCAACAAAGACACTGGCCTCTAGGTATCTGCTCAATCAAAGAAAGTCTGTGACTCTTTATTTCTCCCCCTCCCCTCCACCTTGGCCAGCCTGTCAGTGTAGTATGAAATCTTTCCTACTTTTTTGGTGGCAAATAACATCCAGTGCTTGGTTGCTAGAAATAATCCATCATGAGTACAAATGAAGTGGGAGTCATTTCCTCCTTAGTCAGGAATCCCTCGTGATTTCCAAGATGGCTGCATGCTGAGTAACAGCTTAATTCTGGCTCTCCCAGTCTGAAAACCAAAACTTAGAGAAAGCCAGTGGAACTAGATTTCTGCGTAAATATCAGAAACTGAGTGCACTGCCTGGGTGCCAGGAAAAAAAGAAATGTAAAGAACCTGGAGGAAAATATGCTACAAAATGTGAGGGAAAACAGATTAGAAGAAGTACTGCAGTTGCTCAACAAGAAGCAGTGCAAGTTGCAGACATGACTTCCAGTAACCTAGAGGAAAGTGTAAAGCAGCTGCACACAGACATCATTAAAATAAACAAAACACTGATGGGAGTATATCAACACAAACAGTAAAAAGGTGGAAGAATGGAAGAAGCTTTAAACAGATATTTAGATAAGGTGACAGAAAAACTCGGAAGTTGAAATGAAGAAAAGGTTGGCTAAGTACGAGACTGCACAAGGAGATTTTTCAAAAAGTAGAATTAGAGGACAAAGCACATAGGGAAAACCTGGTATTTTCTGTTGTACCAGAGAAGCTGGAAGGAGCAGACTGTATTCATTTTATGAAAGCACAAATAAGCACCTGGACTGGTATTCCACAACAGAAATTCTTAATTGAAAGGGCACGTCATGCGTATGCTCCAAATCTGGTTACTGAAAAACCTAGACCTTTAATAGTAAAGAATGCAGTCTTATCGGCAGAAGGAGTGGATTCTAACAAAATGTGACAGAAGGAAATGTAGTAAAAGTGGGAGACTGCAGAGTGCTTGTAGAGAATGACTACTCATTGTACATTAGGCAGAATAATAAATATTATATTCTTTAGGGAATGTTGAGAAGCAGGTGCGAGATTCAAACTGCTATACCCAGCCATCTTCAAAACATTTTTCCCTGAAGGGACAAAGATAATTTTTTGATGAGGTACATGCCAAGAAGGAAATACAAAAGTTTGTCCAGCAAAGGGTGAGCTGTGAAAAAGGAGGTTCTGCTTTGTCCTCCTGGTGATGAGGATTGCAGAAAAACTGAGCCTGTGAAATCTTTTCCACGGTTTCAGCAGGAAATGCGTGATGGAAAACATAAGAGTCTCCTACGAGTCAAGAGTACGTTGGAAATGAAACCGGATTTGGAAGGTGGTGATGAACAGGAATAAAGCTATTAACTTGGACATTGACAAATGTGGGGTGATAAAGCAATAATTATATTTGGGGAAACATGACCGAACAAGAAAATCTGAAAATATTGGGCTTCCTTGGATTTTGTTAAAGTTGTTGGGACTTTAAAGCATATATCCTGCTTCATGTTGTTAATGTTTGGAGACTAAAATCAGTAACTTGGAACATGACATGTGAGAGTACAAAGCAATAATTATACTTGTGAAACATGGCAGAACAGGTGGATTTGGAAATATTGGATTTTCATGGACTTGATGGTTTAGAGCCCCCTTAAAGTTTGTCCTATTTCATGTCATTAATCTTCGGAAAACTACTTTGGAGAGGGGTAGGGAGAAAGTTAACTAAGTATATATTTTTTAATGGTAGTACATTAATGGTACATGACTTTCTTTGTAAGCTGTGAAGTAGTTTTTTCAGTTATTTTTAAATGTAATGGGCATACTAGCATAAACAGATGCTTTTATATTTTGATTTTTCTCTCTTCTCTCTCTTTCCTCCTTCATTTTTAAGAAATGTAGACACTGCAATGTAAAAAGAGAGGGCAAACAGGTCTGGTTAAGAGAGCATGACAAAAGAAAAATTAGAGTGCTTTTTCTCATGCTTGCATAGGGAAGTGCCTGGGTCAAGGCCCTTGGCTTTATCCAGTAACAAGTTTTAATAGAAAGCAAGTAAATGAAATAGAATACTGAATATTATAAGGCTTTTTTTCTGGTAAACAATGAATCCGTAGCAGTTTGGGCTGGTTTGCTTGTCCCTAGAAGACAATCTGGTAAAGAGAAGTGGCTTGGAGAAAGTGTTTACTGAAAGCATTCATATGTTTTCTTATCTGAGAGCTAGAAAAGACAAAACTAGACAACACTTCATCACAAAAGGTTTCTCATCCAGAAAAAGAGGTCATTGTTCCCCTCTACTCATTACTCATTAGACCCATTATAAAGTACAACGCCCCTTTTGGTATGTACCTCACAAGACATCTACAACAACTGGAAAGGCCACAGAAATACCTCACAAAGAGGATTACTGGCCTCAAACAGATGCCCTACGCAGACAGTCTCAAACTCCAGCTTTACTCAGTCGCATATCGCCTACTCTGAGGTGATCTCTGCCTAACATACAAAGCTATGTCAAACCCAGAGCTGTTGGACATGCTCCACTTAAAGAAATCCCAATGCCTCTGAGCTACACACTCTTAGGGACCTAAACCTTGTCACCACAATAAACAGAACATGCTGGAGGGATAGATTCCTGTCCCAGAGACTTCCCATACTCTGGAACAGACTACCTATCTATGTCAAACAGAGCTCCTCATTAGCATTCTTCAAGTAAAATCTTGATGATTGGATGGGAAATATGAAATTCACCCCAGGGATCACTTCTGTGGCTCTGCTCAACAGGGGCACAGGGAAATAATTTTCTTGGGTGGCGAAAGCCAGGGTACATTTTTGGCTAGGCTTATATAGTCCCTAGGGCCAATAGCCTAGTACCTACCTATGAATAAAAGCACAGACTGTACCCTGTGTCTTAGCTTGAATGAACTTTGTGATTAACCCTAGTCTGGCTGGCTATCAGTTTAGAACTTTTGTTCTTATTAGAAAGGTAAAACTTCAAATTTTGAGGATGTACATAATTTTGAGTGTCAAGTTAATAGGTTTTGGGGGTTATGGGGGTGTTTTTGTTTGAGGGCTTTTCAGTAAAACGAAAAGTTTGTGTAAGATGTCACATGAGCTCAAATGGATATGACGAGAAACCACTGTATAAAAGACCAAGCTGCCAAACATTATATGCATGTAACATAACTTGGAACTAGACGTTTTAACAAAAAAAGTTTTATATAAAAGGTAGAAACAATAACTATATAAGAAAATGATGCTTTCTTTAATGTCTTTAAATCTGAATGGTCTTACAGATAAAAAAAAAAAAAAAGAAAGCATAGTAAACTCTATTAAATGTAGAGTGCAAATAGCTATGCTATAGGAGATGTACCTGGAAAGAACTGAACATGTGAATCTGATAAGAGTTTTCAGGATGGTTATTCAGTTGAAAACCTGGGGCAAAGGAAAAGAGGAGTATTTACATGCAATTGCAAGAGGAGCTCCAGTATTGCTAGAGGAAAAAAGATGATTGTAGTACTAAGGGGCTACTGGCAAGGGAGGAGGATTACACTGGCATTTATTTATATTCCACCTAAAACTGCTATAATGACGCTTAAAGTTCTTTGAGAATTATTTGACTTCCAGCAAGGAACATTACTTATAGGTGGGGACTGGAATTTGCAAAAGTGAAGATGTCTGGTAGCCTCAAAAGGCAAAATATAACAAAGGAGGTTAGATTTTTGAAGAAATTTATGAATATGTTTGGCATGGAAGATGTTAATTCAGTACTAGGAGTTTGGAGTGAATTTACATATTCTCCAAGAAGATACAAAAACTGGGCTAGGCTAGATGGAATTTATATTTCACAGGAAAGTGCACTTGATTGAGGGTCTTGAAACGCACTCCAACTGTTTAAGATCATGTGCCAATAACTAAAAAAATGCAAGATAATGAAATAAAAATGAAACGCTAGTGCTTTCCCACCTATATGTTGAAAAGAGGAATTTAAAGAATGGGTTTTGGAAATTTATTCAGGAGCTGTTATAGAAGATTGGCATTAATTTTATCCCACTCGCTAGCTATATTTTCAAAAGAAAAGTGAAATTTAAAACTAGGGTGGAAATAAAAGAAAGGGAGATATGGTTACGAAGTAACCAGAATTATTTAGAGGGACTCTCGAATGTTAAAATTCCAAAATAGGGGGAATCCCACAGAACAAGAAGAGGAGCAGCTGCAGAATGCTAAACAGAAGATAAGGGATTACCCCGATAATTTGCATTAGTTTAGGAAGATTATGGTGATCAAAAAAACAATTGCTTGACAGCAAAGCATAAACTTTTAGTGCAACAGCTCGGTCAACAAAGTAGAAAGGGCGGTCAACAAGCGTAGGGAGCCTTTAACATGGAAGATAAGATCCTGCAGAAGTACTAGAAATATTTTGTCATTTTTTGAAAGTCTGTATAAAGCAGAGAAATATGGAAATCAAAAGGTACAAATGGAAATGTTTATGAAAGAATTAAATATGCCAAAGTTAGAGGTAGATGAGGCTCAATTACAAACAGGATAGGAGGAGATGAGATTAAAATGGTGATGTATAATCAATCTACAGGAAAGTCCCAAGGAATAGTATTTTAAGATAAGTACCAACATCCTAGAAGAAAGTGGTGGTAGCTGTAATACCTAAATAGGGTAAGGATCCATCATATCCAGCTCCATAAGACCTCTTTCAATACTAAACCATGATTATAAAGTAAAATGGCAAATGTGTTACCAAAATTGATGTGGATCAGTGAGGGGAGGCAAACATTTGTTAACATTAGCAGAACACTGATGATCCAGAAGGAGGCGGAATGTAATAAAATACCACTGTTGGTGTATCTTGATGCAGAGAAAGCATTTGCTGGAGTAAGCTGGGACTTCATGAGCAAGGCAATGGAAGTAGTTGCTTTCCCTAATTAATTTTTCACCTCTGATCCTTATATAGCCTCCTAATCAACCTTATAATTTTAAAGTAGATGGGGTCCTCTTTGATAATTTCTGCTTGGATTCAAGGATATAATTGGTGTAGTCTAGAAAAGCTGGCAGTATTTGCAGACTATATTATGTTATACCCTGACAAAACCAGAAAGGGACATTACACTGTTGTGGTACATTTTAAAACTTGTTTTAAATCTTCTCCGGATACAAAATTAATTAAGCTAAAACAAAGGCAGTAGTGGTAAGTTATGTACCCGCATGTGAATTGGCCCAGCAGTATCCATGTTTATCGGGACATAAAATGAAGTATTTAGAGTCTGGATAAAAAATGACTCTGTTGTGGCAGCTAAGGTTGTGTGGGAGGAGACTAAACAGAAGAAAATAAAAAAACAGAAATTGGAAGCTTTGTTATTTGGATATGCATAGTAAGATGCAAGCAGTTGAACTGTTTGTCCCTTTAGTTTTATGCACAGGTCAGGCATATTTTTATCAACAAAAGGAGAAGTTGTGGATAGCATTTAAAAGAGCTGAAGGATTTTATAATGGGAGGGGAAGATGACAAGGGTCACGTGTGATAAGCTGATTCTTCCACTAGAACAAGGAGGGCTAGGATTACTAGATTTGAAAGGGTGTTTTAGAGCAACACAGTTAAGGCTCTTGTACATAGCACAAGCAGCAAAAATGTAATTCAAAAATGGAAAGGGATGGTCATGATACAGGGGAGAAGCTCAAGAAACAAGGAGAGACTGGGATTTTGGATACAGACTGCTAAGGAGAATGACAATCGTACAGAATGTTATATTCATAAAGTAGCAGAGTGTTTTAAGAACTAAGCCAGCACTGGAATGGAGAAAAGAAAATCTGCCAATAGGGATGACTGCAATTAGGAATGCAGACAATGGACAAGAGGGAGCTGGAATTTATTGGAGAAAATTGGCAAAGGATCCAATGTATTTGAAACAAATAACTAGAAATGTAAAGGTAGTAGAATGGGAAGACACCAATAATTTGGGATGCAGTTTAGAGACTGCCCTCTCGGTCAAGGATTGATGTCAGAGTATAGGCAAATAGAAAGAAATAGGGGGGTCCTAAACAAAAGACCAGCACTGGTAGAGTTCTTAATATTTATTTATTTATTTATATGCCATTTGTTGATTAGGATAGTCCGACTGGGCATGTGCCCTTTTTAAGCAGAGGCCTGGGGAGAAAATATCCACAAAAAACATGTAGAATACTCGCAGTACAAATTATGCAAGAAAATTTACTTTGAGAATGAAGTAAAAAATAAAAAGTAGCATACAAGTACATAATATATAATTCAGATTTAGCTAGAATATATATATAAAATCACAAAAAGCTAATATAAGAGTAAGGAAAATAAAGAAGATATTAAAACATAACCGTACAAGAAAGGGAAAGAAAATTTAAAAAAAGGAGCCTATTAAAAAAGGGAAGGAAGTATAAAAGAGGTAGGTAGGAGCAGAGTTAGGGAAGAAGGAAAGTTGAGGAAAAGGTCAGAAAAGGTAGGTATAGCAATAAGTTGAGAAAGAAAAGTGAGAAGGGAAGTAATAGTAAGAGGAGGAGGAAGAAAGAAGAAGTGATAGTGAAAGAAATCTGGGAGTAAAGAGACAGGAGGGGAAAAATAGAAGAAGTTGAAAGTTGAGGAGGGGAAAAATAGAAGAAGTTGAAAGTTGAATCGGGAACTAGAAGGTTTTCAATTGGATGACTACATTGACAAATCCAGGCTGTGTTTAGAAAATTTCTAAGGGCAGTTTTGAAGTCATGAGAATTGGTAATGTGTCTGAGGGCTAAGGGAAGCTTAATATAATGTAGAACTACTGTTGAAGGAATACTTGGTAGACTATATAAAATATTGCATGACAGCTGTAAGCATCAATCAGAGGAGCTTAGAAAGGATTGGGAAGAGAGAGTGGCTAAGCAATGCACAAAAAGACAATGGAGGGGGTGTTTGTATAGCTCCCAAATATGCAACAAAGTATAGAAGATTTTGAATCTTTGTTTGGAAGTGCTTACATAGGTGTTTTTAATATCCCAAGTAGACTCCAGAGAATCTTTCCTTATGTAGACTGCAAATGTTGGAGTTGTGATGGGGGAAAATGAGGTAACTGGGCTTATTTTCTGGGAGTGTAATGAGCTGGCAGACTTTAAAGATTCCCCTGCAGACTGCTGTGTCAGTGATGCTGAGTGAGCAAACTGGTTTAATTAAGATCTTTTTTGAGCTATGATACAGAATCGGAATTGCCTAGACCTAGTAAGGCCTTGCCAAGTCTAATTATGATGGCTGCCAAAAAAGCAGTTACTAGAAAATGGAAATCAAAGTCTAAACCACCTTTACCAGTAGTGAACATAGTAACTGAGATAAAGCAACTGGAATTTGGATCTTTAGAAAAGGGAAAGAGCAAATTACATAGGAAAAAATGGGAACTCTAGGAACAGTATATGCAGAAGAGGAGTAAGGTTTAAAAGTAAGCAGGATTTGAATGATCTATGCAATATATATAATTGACAATGACTGGATTTATTATGAGTGATGTGTATGGTGTTTGCAACTACAGTTGCCTCAGCTGGGTCTGTGATGCATGTTTGCAATTAAAATCGTTAATGTGGTTTGTTTTTCATTTACATGAATGTAAGATTGCTTATGTCAAAGGTGATATTTTAATGAAGATTTTTTTGTTTAAAATAATAGGAATCCCTCTTCATCCAAATAATCCAATGTACTTGTATCCTCAGATTTTGTCAGAGATGCTTGCACAAGATATTATAGAACTTGTTCCCTAGTCTCAGTGGAACTTTTTTTATTACAGGATTTTTCTAGTTTTCAAGAAAAAAGGGACCTGGAAACCAGTGTCAAATCTGTCAGACATGGGAGGACCAGATTTGGCTGAATTCTGGTCTTTCTTCCTCTCTCATCCCACCTCAATCTTGTAACAGCAGATGCATCAGACTTTGTCTGGGGAGGCAGTATCCAATATAATCAAAGTCCAGAGGACTTGTGCTTTTTCTTGAAGTGACAATACCATCAACCCAAAATGCACGGAAATCTTTGAATCAACTGTGGACTCTAGAACCACTCTTTGATTTACAGACAGCACTACAGTGATATGGTACATTAAACAAGGGGAATCAAATCTTACTCCCTTTGCAGACTAGCCATGATTGCTTAAGTCTTCTTTTTTTTTTTCACAGCCTCTCTCTTCAGGCAGCATACATCCTTTTAGAGAAAAACATGTAGCAGACACTCTGAGACAATCCAGGATACTCTTAAAAAATGGGTGTTGCATCCAATGGTTTTCCCTTTTAGAGCCAGTATTGGTGTGATTTGCTCAACTCTGGGCTATCTTACACTCCATGGAAGTGAACCTTTTGGTTATCTCTGCTTGTTGCCATGAGGTCACCCAGGAAACAGGTAGCTCTATCATAAGATCTGAATTTGTTTTGGAAAAATTTACTTTACTTCCACTTGAACCTGGAGCTAGTATATCCCTAAAGTTCCTTTCATAAAAGATAGCTGTGCTTAGTTGCAAGCCCTCTTATTTGTCTAGCCCTTTTGGTCTGTCCTAATGATAGAGGGACTTTAGACACAAAAATGGGATTAATTCTTAAAGTGGTTTCTCAGTTCAATCTGAATCCGTTCTCTCCATCCTGGTTTCATCCCCATGCTAAATACAGAGGAGACTGAATGCTGCACTCCTGGATAGCCTTGGACAACTTTGATACCTTTTTGATATAACAAAAGATTACAGAATAGCTGATCAACTGTTTTATTTCCTATTAAAGTAAGAAGGGACAGTCATTTTCCAGACACTATCCAGATGGTTATCCCCAGGCTATTTAATTTTCCTATTCTCCCCATGAAAAAAAAAAAAACTTCACAGAATGTTGGGGCACACTCCAATAAAGGCATTGCTACTTTTGTTGTCTTATGGAAAAGGGTAGACTCTAGTGAAAGTATACATTGAAGATCAAGTTGCTGTCTCCAGAATGGCTCTAAACACTGTAAAAGGAAGACCTTTTCCAAAACGGTAACAGGATTTTCTGCATCTGTTCTCCACTGAATTCTGATTCTATATCCACCACCTTATCTGTCTTAAGTTTTAGCAGTCATCCCATTTGGCTTGCGCTACTGCAACAGTGATCTAATGATGCACATAGTGCAATTAAACTTACCATGACAGTAGATGTCCTTCCTTAGATCACTGTTGCAGTATTCCAAAGTGTTGGGTCATCTCACCAAATAACCTGGATGTTTCACTGGGGTACTAAAGTCAACACATTCCATAGATCCTAACATTCAGTATATGACTTAAGCGCTTGAGCATACCTCACCCTTAGTTTGAAAGCAGGTCTTGCACCCGTCAAGTCTATTTGTGTGGTCATTTGTATTGTGTACATGTACTGGTTTAGATACATGCTCCAATAGGAAAACCTTCCTTGTTTTTTTCATAAAAAATTTGGTGATGTCAAGTAAAGTGTAATTGTGGTAGGCAGATTCCCTATAAAGATCTCCACCTCCAGTGTCTCTTTTTTTTTTTTTTTTTTTTTTTTTTTTTTTTTTTTTGCATTGGTGCAGAACGTGACTGCAACAGCTGCATTACCCATCAGTCATATATACCAAAAACCCTGTGTATATGTGCCGTTCCTTTCTTGGTGCTTATTTGGAGACCCAGCACCTTGGTGCCTCACCCAACCTAAAGTGGTCAGTCCTTCCACTCCCGACATCCTCCTAATCATTCCAGAAAAGAAATTCTAGAAGCCTAGGCCCGATCCTTTGATTCTGCATTTGGACTCTCCTCTACCAGTTGAGGTTTCAGAACCCACAGCCCTTTTGACAGCTTCTCAGGCTCCCACAACACTGATGGAGGCTGGTATGATGCCTTATTCCTGTACTTCTGATGCAGCTAATCTTACCAATGCTTGGAAGAAGAGAGGATTTTGTCTTGTTTCTGAAGGACCGAAGAGTATTCCACAGTTTAGTTTGGGAGAAAGTACCAGGTTTAATTATTGTAAGTCAGGGGTCTGATCTGTCGTGACTCATTAAAGCAGATACTACTCCCAAGAAGAAATGAACAAAAAAATGCTACCTCTCCTCTGATGTCCCTGGGGAAAAAGTGGATGGAATTCTCCCAAGGCCTATTTAAGGTCATTTTTGCTCTCAAACCAGCATAATTTTTTCCTTCTGCTCCTACTAATGCCACTCGGATGAGATATCATTAGAAATCCTTAGAGGACGATGAGGTAGAGTCTGATTCAGATGAACATTGTATGGCATACTCTTCTGAAATTCACTTGTTCAGGCCAAGTGCCCTCTGAGGATATCTTATCTCCTCATCCTCTTGTAGAGGAAATTTCCTTTGGGGAAACCATGTCTGAGATGATGCATTTTGAGTGGGAATCCAGGCAAATTCTGATGTACAAAACTAGATATTGCAGCTTGATACAAGTAGACACCCCTACATCTGAATCAGTTTCTCCTGTTCTGGAGGCTTTTCTGGATACTTTTGCATTCACTTCCTCACCTCCTGATTCTTAACCCCCAGCACTTAAAAGACCTGATAATTTTATAAATTGCCTGAAGATTTAAAGTTTCTTTAGAAGTATCATTTGGCAGATCCTTGTGCTCCCTCCAAGGTATTACCTTCTGATAATTCCCTTCCCTCAGACAAAGTTGTCACGGCAATAACAGGTTTGGGGAAAAAGGTATAAATCTGTTCTGCTCTGGCATTCAGAGCTGTGAATTACCAGACCTAAATGCAAAATTTATACTGTCTACTCTGGTTAATATAAATCCAAGTATGTCTTATCTGGAATTACTGGGCATTTAGAAGCAAGCCAGGTTTGTGGTGGCTCAAGTTTCACAGGTTGCTTGATATAGCATTGTGCAGTTATGCAGCAGACACTTCTTCCAGAGCAGCTGCTGATGCTGGATCTATCATTAGAAGGTACCTATGGCTTTGTTCTCCGTAATTACCTGAGGACATTAAAGCTAAGCTCCTGGATTCCTCCCCGAGTAGGGGCTTGCTTGGTCTTGGAGCAGTCAACCTGTTTAAAGTTTGTCAAGAGCAAGTTAGATTATGAAGGTTTGCAGACAAATTTTCCTCACTTTTGTTCCCAGGTAGCAGAGAAACTGCCAGGTTAAACTCTCCACCTGTTCTCCTAGAGACTGTACATCCCTACAGAAGGAAAAGAAAATGCCTAGAAAGGCATTTCAAGATAAACCTGGCAAGGATTCTAAGTCTGAGAGGCCTCCCTATCCAAACACATCAGCTTGCTTATTTTCTGCCTCCTCCCACTCTGCTTATTCCTTCCCTCCCTCTGTCAAAAAGATGAAACTCCTCTCTCTTAAACTCATAACTTCAGACAAAAAATGCATCTTTTCCACTATTCACCAGAGATAAAGAATGACTTGGAAGGAGATCCCACCTCTCAAAGGCATTCTTCCTCCCCCACCCAATCAGGTAAACCTTTTACCTCCTATCCTGCAAGCCCTGCTTGAAAAAGATACAATAATAAAACCTGTTCCACAACAGTTCAAAGAAGTTTTTTTTTTTCTCTAGACTACTACCAGTACCCAGTAAAGACAAATGGAGACCAATATCGGATTTGTCCCTTATCAATGCATTTCTCAAGGTCACCTCTTTCAAAATGTCATTCCAGACTCTTGACATTCATCCTCCTTCAGGCCTTCCTAGTGTCTTTGGATTGCCCATCTCCACATCCCCATTCACCCTTCCTTCAGGAAATTTCTATGATTATCTGATCTTTCATCATACTCTGTTTTCTGCTTTACCCTTTGGTTTGTCTACAGCTCCCAGGATATTGACAGAGTACCTGGCACCAGTCATCACCTTTTGCAGAATCTAGGGAATTCAAATATTCCTTTATCTAGATGACCTATTAATATAGGCACGATCTCAATAGATCCTTTTTACAGCATCTCGGCTTCTCTATTTTCTTCCCTGTAGCATGTGGGGTTCACAATCAGCTTGGTCCATTCTGAAGCCTACTAAAGGACCTGGTCTTTCTGGGCTGCTGACTGGACACGCAACTTTGTGTAGGCCTCATCACAAGACAAAGTACATGCCCTCTCCAACCACTTCCAGTTTCTTCAGTCCCTTCAAACCTGCACTGCAAGGGAAGTTCTCAGGACCATGGGATTCATGGGAGCAACCAAATCCATAGTGCCCGTCACCAGACTCCATATGAGAAAGATTCAGTAGTACTTGAAATCTGTCTGGCCCCACTATTCCCATCCTTTGGACTGTCTGATCCTATTTCTTCCTTTTCGGATGAGAGAATTTCCATGGTAGATTTGCCAGATAAACTTCAACCTGGGCCTTCTAGTCAGGCTGCAGATTACCTGACCAGGACCTGCACATAGATGCCTCGGATGTAGCATGGGAGGCACAGACAAGCTTCCATGAGAGCCCAGGTATAGTGGTCACCAAATCAGAGGACAGGAGACCTGAAGGAAATGCAGGCAGTAATTTAGGTCCTGCAAATTTTCTTTTGCACTTTCTCTAGTTCCCCTCAGAATTTTCATAATCAATAGTATGGTCATGTGTGGTACATAATGGGGGACAACGCAGATTGGCCCTTCTAACATGGAAACAGATCATCAAAGCAAGTCTGCCCCTCCAAGCCATTTACATTCCTTCTCAAGAAAATGTCCTGGCAGACCTTTTAAACCGATGAAAGGAAGACCCTCCTGAATGGATGCTGAACAGAGAGGTCTTCCTAAACATGGTCCACAAATGGGATATTCCTCAGACCTCTTTGCCTCCATTCACAGCAGGCAAGTCCAGGACTTCATATCCTGTCCTTGGTAAGGAAGATTTCTTTATAGCTTCCCTCCTCTGCTACCCAAGGTCTTGTTAAAAATTCAGCGGAACAAACCATAAATCTTGCTGGTGATTCCCTTTTGGCCTGGGCAGCATTGTTTTCCTCTTCTCTGCCATCTAGCCAAGGTTACCCCACAAAGTGGACTTGCTCACACAGAGGGCTGTCTTCATCTCAGTCCATCTCTCAGCTTGACAGTTTGGATGATAGGATTCCGATCCTTTTAGGACACCATTTTTCTGATGTGCTACAGGTTCTTCAGGGGTCAAAGAAATCTACTACTAGAAAGTCTTGCATATCCATATGGAAAAGTTTTTCTGCCTTTTGTCATGCTAAAAGTCAAGACGCTATACAATGTGGGGTTTGTATTATCCTTTCATTTGTGTGAGCCATTTAAAACTGGTCTGACCTACTCCTTGATTTAAGGCATACCTGTCCGCCATTTCTGCACGTTGCCTTTAGACTACAGACGCAGACAAATTTTGTGCTTGGAAAAGCATCCTTCTAGTAGCAGTTACTTCATATAGAAGGGTTTCTGCACTCCAGTCCCTGACAGCATCTGTTGCTTTCCTTATTTTCCATAAGGACAGGGTGTCTGTCTAAAGGCCAGTCCTTCATTTGTGCCTGAGTAGGTCAGTAAATTAACCCTAACTCTCAGACCAAGGGGAAGCAAATTCTTTATTCTCTGGTTGTGCTGGTTATGCACAGATAGCTCACATTTTAATTCGATAAAATCAAGTCTATTCACAAGACTGACCTGTTTGTAAGCCAAATTGGGGGGATCAATCTGTAAACAAGCTATTGCTAACTGGATTTCTAAGTCTATTTCCTTTTGTTATAACCAGCATGGGAAACCATTACCTTATATAAAAGTGCATTCCAGTTGAGCAGTTACATCTGGAGCCTTTTACAAAGGTGTTGACTGAAGAGCAGTCTTAAAGGCAGTAATTTGGCCTTTCAAACACTACAGGATAGATGCTTTCTGTAGATCCAGAGCCTCCTTTGCGAGGTCATTTCTCTTACTTGACAATTCTCTTATGCCTTCTCATCCACGGTTACCTTTTCCTAAGCTTTGAGAATCACCCAGAGTTTGGAATACTGCAGCAGTGATGTAAGGAAGGACATAGTATAGCTGTATAAAAACATTGCTGTAACATGTCCTACTGATTGTTGTTGCAGTATTTCCTCCCACTTGTCAATCCTACTTCTTGGTCTTTAACTAGGTTATGCACTGAATCCATGGACTGAAGGAGGAGCTCTTCTCTACTTTCTCCCTACTTGGCTGACCTTTACCTGCCTTGTATCTTCTTGTCTCCTGACTGTGAGATTATCTAAGGTTTTCATACTCCTTACATCTGCTTGCATACCCTTACACCTGCAGGTTTGGATCATATGTCAGACGTATAGCTCTTTGGAAGGTTTTGGCTTTGGTACCCTGGCTAGATGTTCAAGTTATTTGGTGAGATCGCCCAACAGTTTTGAATAGGTTCATAGGTTGGTACTAGGCTATCGGCCCTAGGGCCTATACAAGCCTAGCCATAAGAATTCCCTGGCTATTTCTTCCCACACTGTCTTAGCAGGGCGACTAACGTGATCCCCGGGGTGAATTTCCTTTCTCCATCCAATCAAGGTTCCTTCTGAAGAGGGCCAAGTAGACGCTCTGCTTGACATGTATTGACAGTCTATTCCAGAGTCTGGGGAGTCTCTGAGTCAGGAACCTATCCCTCCAGCATGGTTTGTTTTTGATAAGGTTTAGATCCCAGGAGTGTGTGGCTCTGAGGGATTGGGATTTCTTTGTGTAGCCTGTCCAACAGCTTTGGGTTTGACATGGCCTTGTATGTTGAGCAGCGATCGCCTCTGAGTAGACTATATGTGACCGAGTATAGCTGGAGTTTTTTAAGGCTGTCCGCATAGGGCATCTGCTTTAGGCCTGTGATCCTTTTAGTGAGGTATTTCTGTGACCTTTCCAGTTGCAGATGTCTTGAAAGGTACATATCAAATGGGGCATTGTGTTCTATAATGGGTCTAATGAGAGATGAGTTCAGTGGGACAATGACCTCCTTTTTTCTGGATTAAAAGCCCTTCGTGATGAGGTGTGCCACATAGGATTTCCTGATTGTTGTGGCGATGTGATTATTGAAGGTGAGACCTGTGTCCCTAAGTCTCTTATCACACTTTCGGTGTTTAGTGTACTGCCACCTATGTGGTAATTCACAGGTACATGTTTTCTTGGCATTGAGCTTGAGCCCATGGCTCTGACACAAGCATCTGTTTCAGTAAGGCCCTTTTGTAGAGTATCTACATTTGGTGATTCAGTAATGGCTCCCAGTTTGCAGTCATCTGCAGACTTTGTTGGCCAGAGTCCCTTAGTGTTGGCCTGTACTTCAGAGAAGTAGATGCCAAACAAGAGAGGTCCCAGGACTGAACCCTGAGGTACTTCACTTGTCCGGAGCTGGATTTGGAGTCCACTACTTTTACAGTGAGGCCTCTCATCCTGTCCCAGATCAGCCCCTCCCAATCAAGCCTTCAGGGGTTTCCTCCCTTCTGGGATTCCCTGCCTCTTCAGAGTCCTCCCTGAAGCCACCAACAGAGGGAGGTTCATCATAAGAGAAAGTGCAAGAAAAGGCACTTGGACTCGCCTGCGGAGTCTCTCACTCAGGATACAGACCGCTAGGAAGGAGATGGGTCCCCCAGATCTCCACCCGATGATGTCTCCTAAAACAAAAGGGCGGATGGTCTCCCCAACACCCATCTTTGGAAGAGTCCATATTTCTGAAGGCCTTCAGGATGGGTGTTGCTCCCAGCTGGCGAGTTAGTGGACCTGATTGACAGCAGGGCCTGGAATGATATGGTGGAGCCTGTTCCAAAGAGGGCCAATAAATTCCTTAGCCCCACTGCAAACCGTTCCTTTTGGAGTAAAGGCATACCAGTCACTACTATCTGCTGCCGCCACGAAGAAGGAGCTAACCGAGCAGAGCTCCAGAGTTCATCCACTGAACAGGGAGGCTCGGGTGATGGACTGTTTTGGGAAGCTGGTGTACACCTCAGCTAGCTTTGGACTGAGGTAGACTATTAACTACTTGGCACATTTTATCCACCACCAAAGGGATTTGGTTCAAAAGCTCTCCACCTCCCTTGCAGAGTTATTGCAGGCAGAGAACCTCAAGCAGGCATCTCCCAAGCTTGTCACTTTGATCTCTATGGCAAATTCTTCAATGAGGCTAATCTCCAATGCTGCAGAGACTACCTGTTGAGCGGCTGGCACAGGCATTGACTTCCAGTGTCATGGTTGGCTACACTTGTGCAGGTTTGTGGAACCCTTTAAGGCATTTATTAATACCCCCTTTGATGGTTCTACTCTTCGGACCCTCTGTGAAGAACACTTCGACCCGCAGTGAGCAGGAAGGGAAGACTTTTGTCTGATGTAGGAGTCGAGCTTTTGGCCCCCCAGAGGTCCTTCTCGAAGACCCAGCAGGGAAACAAAGATTTGGTTCCATAAGGTGCAGTCTCCCTTTCAAGACACTCCGGACGAATGCTGCCTTCGTGGCAGAGGGGCTCTGCAAAATCAGGGCTCCTGAGAACCCTTCTCCTTTCAGCACTCCTGAAGTGTTGCCTGGCTGCTCTGCCCTGGAGGCATTTGGGGGTCATATTTCCCTACACCCACTTTCCTAGACATAAATCACTGCCAATCAGTGGGTGTCCAGGGACTACTTCATTCCCTTTTCAGAACCCCCTCCATTGAGAAGTTATCTCCCCGACATTCCACCCAGTCAGAGGGAGTTGGCCTTCAAAGAAGTTCAGCAACTTCTAAAAAGAGCCATTGAAGAGGTCCCAGCAGGACAAAGGATCCAATACTTACTCTCGCTTCTTTTTAGTGGAAAGAAGACTGGGGACCTATGTCCTATTTTGCATCTTAGTGAGCTCAATCTTTTAGTCAAGAAGGCAAAGTTCTGGATGGCCACTGCTCAGTCCATTCTGCCACTAACAGGGACAGTTGAATGTGCTCAGTAGATCTCCTAAATGCCTAGTATCACATCAAGATAGGCAGGTGTTCCAGGAGATATCCTCGCTTCCAGCTAGGGGCCAATCATTATCAGTTCAGAGCCCTACCCTTTGATTTCATCATAGCCCCCCAGGTGTTTACCAAATGCATGGCAGTGGTAGTGGCTCACCTGCGTCTACAGGGGTTCCAGGTATTTCAGTACCTTGACAATTGGCTTCTCATGGCAGTTTAATGGCATTGACTGACTCAGGCAATTCAATATCTTCTTACCTGTTCCATCAGCTGGGTGGTAACAGTCAACCTGGAAAAACCCAACCTCATCCCCACCATTTCTGGCCACATCGCTTGTAGTTTTCCATCAGGTCTCATCTGAAGTATCTGCCTTGGATACTGGATCCCCATCAAGATCTGATTTTCCACCCGTCAGGGCTCCCTCTTCCAAACCTTCGGACCCTTCCGTATCTGCTTGGTTTCTTCAGTTCCAGTGATGATTAAAACATTCCAGGCTAGCGTCCTCCAAACCTTTTACCAGGAAAGTACACAGCAGTAAATGGAAGAGGTTTTCCATCTGGGCCAGATGCAGGAATCTGGATCCTTTTTCTGCCTCAGTCCCTGATATACTTTTGTTTTTGTCCTCCCTTTTCCAAGAGGGAGCAAGTTTTTCCACTGTTAAGCTTCAGTTGAATGTGCTCAGTAGATCTCCTAAACGCCTAGTATCACATCAAGATAGGCAGGTGTTCCAGGAGATATCCTCGCTTCCAGCTAGGGGCCAATCATTATCAGTTCAGAGCCCTACCCTTTGATTTCATCATAGCCCCCCAGGTGTAATTTTCAGGAAAGCTCAGAACCCACCTTTTCATCTTGTCTTTGTAAGGCATTTATGAAAGGGGTCTTTCTCCTTCGTCCTCCAATTAAGGACCCTTCGCCTCCTTAGGACCTCACGTTGGTTCTCCAATCTCTGATTAAGAGCCCTTTTGAACCTGCCAGTTCCTATGATTTCAAATTGCCGTCTTGGAAAATGGCTTTTCTGTTCGCTATCACTTCAGCTAGGAGGGTTTCTGAATTGCAAGCTCTTTCCATTACTCATCCTTATATGACCTTTCACAAGCACAGGATATCTCTGAGGACGAATCTTTCCTTTTTACCCAAGGTTGCTTCTGAGTCCACCCTTAATCAATGCATTCAGCTTCCAGTTTTTCCCCAACTACTCGCAGAGGGGAGTATATCCTTCATACCTTGGATGTTCACAGACTGCTTTGGTTCTACTTGCATAGAATTAAGGATTTTCATAAGTCAGAACAACTTTTCATAGCCTTTTTCCGAGAGCAGGTGTGGCCTTCCAGTCTCCAAGGTCACCATTTCCAATTAGATTTCTAGCTGCATCTCTGTGGTCTACAATCTGAATCAACTGGAGATTCCAGGTTGTGTTAGAGCCCATTCTACAAGATCTGTGGCCACTTCTTCAGCTTTTGTAGCAAGGCTTTCTATTGAGATCTGTGCTGCTGCCACTTGGTCTAATCTTCATGCCTTCATATCCCATTACAAACTGGATTTAGTTTCTACGAGTAGAGCTTCTTTTGGCTCCACAGTGCTCCGGCATGTCCTTCCTCGAGGCCTCCCATGATGTTTGGTAGCTGGGACTCTGACCCTGTGGTGATGAATGAAGACATGGATAACATCAGATAGAGTTTATGTACTTACCATAACTTGGCATCTTTGTTATCCTGTGCCTTCATTCACCACATTTCCCACCCGCCACCCCCCTTCTTGTGGACTAGTGGAGGAAGCTGGAGTGGGTTTCTCTCTACCCTGGTAGGAGTGGGTTTCTCTCTACCCTGGTAGGAGTGGGTTTCTCTCTACCCTGGTAGGAGTGGGTTTCTCTCACCCTGGTAGGAGTGGGTTTCTCTCTACCCTGGTAGGAGTGGGTTTCTCTCTACCCTGGTAGGAGTGGGTTTCTCTCTACCCTGGTAGGAGTGGGTTTCTCTCTACCCTGGTAGGAGTGGGTTTCTCTCTACCCTGGTAGGAGTGGGTTTCTCTCTACCCTGGTAGGAGTGGGTTTCTCTCTACCCTGGTAGGAGTGGGTTTCTCTCTACCCTGGTAGGAGTGGGTTTCTCTCTACCCTGGTAGGAATAGCTCAGGAGTATGGTGGCAAATTCTGATCTGGGGATTGGAGAGCTGCACGGCATTATGGGAGAGGGAGGAGCCAGAGCATTGGATCTGTTTGTTGTATATTTTGCTGGCTCTGATCCGATGTGTAATAGTACAATTTAAGTTTAATATTAAAGTCTGATTTTTGCTGGTGTCATTTTTGCTTAACTAATTTGCTTTCTTGCCTTTTATGTAAGTCACTGACTGGTACACTGTAATTATAGCAGTGATTGCAGATGTGAATTTTAGTTTGCATACTTCTGAGATTTCCAGTCACTGTCTCCAAATGCTGAAGCTTAAGATAAGAGAAAGAAAAAATATTTGGGGGTTAGTGTCTCTTGCCAGTGCATGCTGTGATGTTGCATATTAGATTAGAATGCTGCCTATCATCTGCGTCTACCATATTTTCATAGTTCAGTGTTACAGGAATTACTCTTGGGATTTTCTTTCTCATACAAGCCAGATGCTGTTCTCAATATCATAGACTACACCTTCCCTCACAGTCCACCAGACAGCCTCTTCCGATGTCTGTCTAGTAGAAAAAGTAATCATACAGCATAATCATCATTTTTTTCTTGCTATTTGTACATATATTTCAGTGGGTCAGTCTGTCCCAAAGCCAAAAAAAAATTTTGATAAACACCACTAGGGGAACTCTGTTCTTAACTAACTCTTTTAGTGTTTCTGTAGTGGTCAGAAAAGGTAAATTGTTTGGTTTGTGCAACATAAATCCTGAGTAAGGATTTCCACTCTGTATATTCTACTTGGGTCCAGAGGGGCTGGGCCCATAGAAAAGTACTTGGAACAAAAAAAAAAGAATCTACTCTTGGCCAAGATATGCCATCCACTGGTCCTCCTTTTGAACTCACTAGAAAATTCACCATCCCAAGAAAAAGAGCTGTAAAGGAACCAGCATAATTTTGGTGTCTTGCCTAATAAGGCTAAATTGTCAGTGGAGGTAAGGTACTTTTTCAGCCCCTTCTGATGACACCCACCACTGCTGAATCTTCTGGGGTGACCCCTTGAGAGGCCACCATGTCTACTTTAGCCTTGATGTCAACTCTAGCAGTGCACTTTAAGGTGTCAGTAAGGTCTGGAGCTGCTATGCAGGCACCAGCTTCTGACACCAGAATCCTGGTTACCAAAGTGAGTGGTGGCATCCACTGCATTTTGTTGTCCATGAGGAGGTGCCCAGGGACCAAAGTTGAGTCAAAGCCACCCACTTGTATCTCTAGGGCTTTGTATCCAGTGCCAATCTCAAACACATGCCCAAAACACCAAAGCCAAATAGGTTTGTCATTGGTTTGTCTCAGCCTTACCTGCATGGGCCTAAATCCATATTCTTGTCTGGTTAGCCCACAGAACTTGATCAGGCTGTCTGAAGCCCTCATGGATTTTGTGAAATCCAGGCATTACCCTAAAAAGATCTTGTACTTAACCCAGGAGACTTCTGATTCGTCATACACTGTTGGAAACTCCTGATGTTCTGTCTGCAGTGTGATTCTCAAACAATCTGGAACTATATCATTGATTGAAGAGTACATTTCTTGGCAGTTTAACCTTTCAGAGTTCTGCATTGTCTTAACTTTGCCCGACTGAATTATTTTATATATTTTCTGGCATTGTTTTGTTTTTCATCTGTGCTGAAACTGTTTTTACCCCTCCCTTCCTATTCTTGTGTTGATGTTCTAGTTGGTGGCTTTGCAGATGTTCTTCTTGTTTTACTGTTGCAGTCATCACATTTGGGTTATCTGCTTACAGTAGCCCTCAGCCGGCCTGATCATCAAAGTCTTTGGTCCTGCGTCGGTTGCTGTCGCATCTTCCGTGATGTCAGGTAGTCAGGGGTATAAAGCATGCAGCCGACGCAATTACATCAGTCTTTCTTGTCGTGCAGTGGCCGAAGCAGAAGCAGTTCGCAAGTGCCATTCGGCAGACTCCTTAAATTTTTGTTTTCAAGTTTCAGAGCCGAAGCCTTCATCTAAACCTAAGTACCCCATTGGGGAAACTTTTTCTTGCTCTAAACCGATGTCAGTAAAAGTCAGTAATTGTATTTCTTGTGAAAAGCAAATACTTCATAAAGATTTTCATTCATACTGTATTCTTGCCTAGGCCCTGACCATGAAGTACCTCACTGTCTGTTTTGTGCCTTATTTAAACAACAAACTATTCGTCGTCAGTATATTTACACTTCTTAATATTTTGGTACTCTGTTCAATTATCCAGATACGTCTTTGGTAAGCCACCCGACTACCGACATTCTGAAAAAACGCAAAGATAAAGACCGAGACAGGCCACCTAGGTCCAAAGCTGCCGACAATGCTTCTAAGCTAGTTGCCAGTTCACTGATACTCTGGCGCTTTCGCAGCCCCTGATACCCACTTCTTCAGATTCGCAGGCCTCTACTGAGACCCATTCGGAGTCTGGTATGCTGCGTGATGCTTCAACTGTGGAACCTGCGGATGTCTCATCCTTGGATGGATCCAGATCCACTGTGCAGGCACCGGCTTCTGAGGGTGTATTCAGGCTTTACTGACTTGCATATTAAACGGACGCCATCTTCTTCTTCAAGGCCTAAAACTCAAACCATGCCTAGAAAATAGACTGCCAGACCGCATGGTTAGGCCTCTATGCCTAAAAAACAAATAAGAATGGCTGAAGACCTTATTACTTTAATCAGCGGACGCCAGCCTTCCCCCTCTAAGAGACCTAGGAGTGAATTTGCTTATGATACTTCTGACCAGGATTCTGAAATTTCTGTTTCCTCTAATGACCAGGATTTACCCTTATCTACCTATGAGGATTCTGATGCAGAGGACTCTACTCTCCACCCCCCCCCCCCGAGGATTTCTCTTTTGGTGAAACCTTGCATACTCTTTGGGAGCATTTTTGCTGGGAAAGCCAGGCTTGGGGATTTCTTACTCCTGCCCCCCAAC
>NC_056725.1:1810557447-1810575091 GCF_019279795.1 Protopterus annectens | reverse complement strand
ACCCGATATTACAGGGTTCCTGAAACTCATAAACATCTCTTTAAGGCCCACTCTGTTGATCAAGAAACTATTTCTCAGGGGCCCAAAGGAGTGGCCACTTCCACGGCCAAAAATCCTTTGCCCGCAGACCCAGAATCTAGGTCCCTGGAGAGGTGGGGTAAAAAAAGTTTATACCTCATCCACCCTTGCCATGAGGGCACTTAACTGTCTTTTTCATATGTTTTAGTATCAGGACTTCTTGATGGATGATTTGCAGAAAAAGTTAGCCTCTCCTGAGCCTTTAGATAGAAAGGCCTTGCAGGATTTGGTTCATAATACTCAGCAGGTTAGCAATCATTTTCTTCAGTGTGGTTATGATGCATTGGAAGCTTCATGTAGGGCAGCTATGACAGGGGCTGTCATACGTAGACATGCTTGGTTGAAAGAACAGACATTGCCAGATCATGTTAAAGTAAAGCTTCTAGATGCACCGCTGGAAAAGACAAGCTATTTGGTGCTAATGCACAGGGTGTGTTGAAATCAATTGAGGAAAAGGCTAAATCAGTACAAACATTCAAAGATTTCCTCCAGGTTCAGCCACCAAGGTTCAGTAGGAATTGGCCTTCAAAGAATTGGTCCTTTCCAGACACTGACAAGTTCCAAGGGAAAAAACAGGCGTGCTTTCGGGTAGAGGCAATACCGAGGCTCCTACAGGGCCAATGGCAACCAACTAATCAGAGAAGTGGCGCAGGGACTTCCACTGCTCCACAGGGACAATCACAATGACTTGACTTTGACACCGCCGACCAAGGCTCAAAGAGAAGCACCTTTAGGTGGAAAATTATCTTTATTTTCAAAAATTGGTACGTTTTACAAAGGACAAATGGATTTTGGACATAATAGACAAAGGTTACAGGTTCCACTTCCATACCTTACCAACAAGACAAGGCATGCCAAACCTGCCACAAAATCAAAGGGCAGAGGCACTCATACAAGTTTCAAAGCTGCTACAAATCAAAGCAATAGAAAAGGTTCCTCCTCAGGAACAAGGCCAGGGATTCTACTCAAGGCTGTTCCTTGTTCCAAGAAAAGAAAAGCAATGGAGACCTATACTGGACTTGTCCGCTCTAAACACTTTTCTCATTGTGCCAAAATTCAAAATGCTGACGTTACAGCAACTTCTTCCCATGCTGGGCAAGGGTCTTGGCTGGTTACTCTGGACCTCAAGGAGGCATACCTGCATGTCCCAATCAGACACAGCTGCAGAAGATACCTCAGATTTCTTGCAGGGTCAGAGCATTATCAATTCTCAGCATTGCCTTTTGGCTTATCTACTGTGCCCAGAGTATTCACGAAATGCCTGGCATCAGTAATTGCACATTGCAGAATTCAGGGGATACAAATATACCCTTACCTGGACGACTGCCTTATACAAGCGGACAGCAAGCAAGCCTTGATAAGAAACTTGGACTATGTCATTCACTTACTACAGGCTTTGGGATACACAGTCAACATTCAAAAATCAAGACTACTGCCATCCCAACAAATAATTTTTCTAGGAGCCAAACTGGCCACAAACTCACAAATGGCTTTCCTCACAGAAGAAAAACAAGAACAATTACCAGATTACTTCAAAAGCCTAGCAAAGCACACCCAGATGACTGCAAGGAAAATCCTGCAGGCCCTGGGTTTCATGGCATCTTGCATTCTTCTGATTCCACTGGCAAGACCTACATATGAGAACACTACAATGGTACCTAAAAAGTTTATGGTCTCAACACAGCCACAACTTAGAAGCAATTATTCCACTCATTCCATGTCTACAAAAGGAATTTTTGTGGTGGGCACAAGCAAGCCAGCTAAACAAAGGCATGTCTTTCAACAAACCTCAAGCAAGCCAAACCATTACAACAGACGCCTCAGATCATGGATGGGGGGCGCACATGGAGGGCAGATGCATTCAAGGGCAATGGGCACCCCGAGAATTGCATCTGCACATCAATCAAAAAGAGATGTTGGCAGTGATTCATGCAATCGAGGCCTTCGGAAAATTTCTTCAGCAAGGTCATCTGCTAACAAAGACAGACAAACACCACTGTTATGTGGTACATAAACAGGGAGGCACCCATTCTTACCCCCTCTGCAGACTAACAATGACTCTTTGGGAAAAGTCCCTGAAACTGAACATACAGTTGTCCCAGGCAAGGACAATGTTTTGGCGGACAGTCTAAGCAGAAACATTATGGACCCGCACGAATGGATGTTGCATCCAGACATTTTTTCACAAATAACTCGTGCATGGGGAAGGCCGGACATAGATCTCTTTGCCTCGCACCTCAATCATCATCTGAAGAAGTTCTGCTCAAGGACACACCATCCTCAAGCCTGGAGAATGGATGCTCTCTCCTTCAGCTGGAATTCTCTAACAATCTATGCATTTCCACCTCTACCATTAATGACCAAGGTGTTACTGAAGATCAAAGCAGAACAACCGGGCATTTTGATAGCTCCAGACTGGCCAAGACAGCACTGGTATCCATTACTAAGGAGCATAACTCGCACCAAGCTGTGGCTCCTGCCTCAATGGCCTCTGCTTATAACTCAGCACAATTACAGGACTGTTCATCCCAACCTGCAAACATTGCAACTGACAGCTTGAAGGGTTCCATGACTTCTCCCCATATCTCCCTCTCCAAAAAAGTTCAAGAGATCTTACTGGAAGCACGCAGGCCTTCCACCAGAAAAACTTATTCAGCCAAATGGAAGAGATTCAACATCTGGAATGCCAACAAGGGTCAGGATGCATCAGTAATGAGCATCCCACAGATACTAGAATACTTGGCAGAAATTCTTCACAATGGCCTTTCATATTCTTCCATAAAAATACACGCTTCAGCAATTTCAGCAAAATACAACTGTGATCCACCTGTGTTTTCACATCCTTTGCTAAGACAGTTTCTAAGAGGGATAAAGAATTTTAAACCTCCAAGAAAACCACCAGTGCCTGCATGGGACCTCAACTTCGTCTTGGAAAAATTAACTCTTCCTCCTTTTGAGCCAGCAGCATCTTCAGAATTGCAATTTCTCTCCTGGAAAACAGTTTTCCTGTTGGCAATTACTTCAGCAAGAAGAGTCTAGAAGATACAGGCCCTCATGGCAGTACCTCCATTTCTCATTTTCCATCAGGACAGAGTCTCTTTAAGAACCAATCCTTCATTCATGCCAAAAGTGATATCCAGGGTTTCTCTAAATCAAGCAATTCACCTGCCTACTTTCTTCCCAATCCTCAAAATAAAGGAGAAAAGCTTCTGCACACTTTGGACATACACAGGCAATTGCGCTACTACTTGGACAGAACAAGGGCCAACAGAAAGTCTGACCAACTATTTGTAGCTTACGCTGCTGGAGTACAAGGAAAGGCAATTTCCAAACAAACAATTTCAAAATGGATTGGAAACTGCATCAGATTCTGCTACTCTTTCCATGGAAAAGGTGTGCCAGCCAATATCAGGCCACACTCCACCAGAGCTACAGCCACCTCCACAGCCTTTCTAAGAGGGGTGGCTACAAAGGACATTCTAGAAGCTGCTACATGGAACTCCGTGCATACATTTTCCAAACATTACAACCTGCCTTTATATTCCAGATCCCGAGCAGGCTTTGCTTCTGCAGTCCTGCAGGGCATTTTAGCTACACCATCCGTATCTTAGATCCTACCACCCCCAGCTTGGCTATGGTATTCAACACATATGTCAGGACTGCAGTTGCATTCTTGAAGGACATAGTACAGTTTTGTACCTACCATAAATGTAGATGTCCGATAGATATGCAACTGCAGTCAGGTTTTCCCTCCCGCCTACCCCTCTGTAATTCTCTTTAGGGTCCACTCCCCCTTTTTCAAATTAGCTGGGGATATCTTTTGTGGTGTATCTGTTTTACTGTTGTGCATGCCTGGAATTTTTATCCATTCTCTAAATTTAGCCTTCCTTGGAGGGCACCTGGCATCTGGGGCAAGAAACACTGAAGAAGATGGTGTCGGCTGATGCTTTTATACCCCAGCCACTCTGACGTCGGGGAAGAGGTGACATCAGCCGACGCCGGACCCAGACTTTGGAATCCGGACGACCGAAGGGCTGCCTGAGGCAGGACAACCCATATGTCAGGACTGCAGTTGCATATGTATCGGACATCTACATTTATGGTAGGTACAAAACTGTACTTTTTCTCCTTTGGAGACATCATGGAAATGCTTAGGATCAGGGGGGGTTGGTCTGCCCCCAAGTCTTCCTCCGATGAGTCCGTATTCCTAGAGGCGTTCGAAGCAGGGCCAATCTACCTCTTGGGTGTCGTCCCCCAGGGCTTGGAGGGAGCCGGACACTGTAGAGCCAGTCCCCAAGCGTCCAGACAGGATCTTGAATGCCCCCGCAGAGAGAACCCATTGGAGCAGAGGTCCCCCTGTAGATGCCATGTTGGTGGCGGCAGCCACCAAGAGAGAGTTGGCTCAGGAGAGCCCCACGGTCCACCCACCGAGCAAGGAGTCTCGTGCGATGGACTGCCTTGGGAAGCGGGCCTTCAGTTCAGCAACCTTCTCCATGAAGGCGCTGAACTACATGGCACATGTCATCCGGATACAGTGGGATCTAATAAAAGAATACGCTGCCCCCCCCCCCAGAGTCCATGTCGGAAGGGGACAAACAACTGTACTCCTCCCGAATGTCCACTCTGCGGTCCATTTCTAACACCTCTATGCGGCTTTTGTCTCGTGCCACTGAGGGAGCCGCTAGAGTTGGCGGAGTCGGCCTGGTCATGAGGCGACAAGCCTGGCTCCGACATTGTGACTTCTCGGAACCCTTTAAGGTGTCATTCGCGAATGCCCCCTTTGATGGTTCTGCTCTGTTTGGCAAAACCGTTCGCGACACTTTAGTCCAGAGCAAGAAAGATGGGAAGACGTTGTCTGCCGTCGGAGTCCGCTTCTCTGCTCCCCAGAGGTCCTTTTCCAAGAACCAAAAGGGTCAGAAGAAGATGTGGTTCCGGAAATCGCATCAGTCCCAGTCTGCTCCAGATAACCAGTCCTCTTGTGGCAGAGAAGGACAGGGAGGACGCCACCCTAGAGGCAGAGGGGGTCCCAGGAATTTTGGGTCCAGAGAACCCTTCTCTGAGAGGCTCACGCAGAACCCCTGAGGGGTTGCCTGGCTGCTCCACTCTGGAGGCAGTCGGGGGGCGTTTTTCGAGGCACCTAGCAATGTGGGAGTCAATAACAACAGATCGCTGGGTGCTTCTCATCATATCCAGAGGTTACCAAATTCCCTTTATTGTAACCCCCAAAACCAGAAGCCTCCCCGACGTACCACCCAGTCAGAGGGAGGCGGCTGCTACAGAAATTTAGCAGCTTTTACAAAAGAGCCATCCAGCCCGTCCCCCCAGATCAGCTCGGATCAGGGTTTTACTCCAGATTCTTTCTGGTGCCAAAAAAGACGGGGGACTTGAGGCCCATCCTCGACCTCTCTCTCTTGAACCTGGCAGTACCAAAAGAAAAGTTCTGAATGGTCACGCTACAATCTATTCTCCCCCACAGTTGCGGGAGAACGATTGGATGTGCTAGATAGACCTAGACCTCAACCTCAAGGATGCGTACTATCACATTCTAGTGGACAGACGCTCCAGGAGCTTTCTCCGCTTCCGGCTGGGAGCCAGTCACTTTCATTTCAGGGCCCTCCCCTTCGGTCTCGCCTCAGCCCCCAGGGTGTTCACCAAAGTCTTAGCGGCAATAGCGGCCCACCTGAGACTCCAGGGAATTCTGGTCTTTCCGTACCTGGACGACTGGCTCCTTACTGCCCATACAAGGCATCTGCTCTGTTCATGCAGAGATTACTTCCTCAATCTTCCTCCACGTCTAGGATTGACTGTCAGTATGGCCAAGTCCTTTCTGGCTCCTACACAGGTGATAGATTTCATAGGGGCGAGACTGGATTCCAAACTAATGCTTGCTTTCTTGACTCCAGATCGGCTTCAGAACCTGAGGTTGCATGTACAGGCCATCCTCCAACTTCAAGCTCCACTGGCAGAATTGGTCCTGAGGGCTCCAGGGTCCTTGGCGGCAGCAATTTCTCTGCTGCCCTTGGCCCGTCTGAATATGAGAGTCCTGCAGTGGACCCTTCAGGTGCAATGGTCCCTGTCCCGCAACCCTCTGTACCATCCCATTCCCCTAAACAGGACTTGCAGAAGGTTGCTCGTGTGGTGGCTCCAGTCCCCGAGCCTCCACACTCCATTCTCGATGCCTCCTCCCATCGCCACAGTGACCACGGACGCTTCTCGTCTAGGATGGGGGGGCATTATTCAGGCAGAACGGTCCAAGGCACGTGGAACGACATAAAGACCTCCTTGCATATCAATATCCTAGAGATGAGGGTGGTGCTTTTGACGTTGCAGGCACTTCACGACCTTCTTCAGATTGGGATGATTGCGGTACATACGGACAACATGTCAGTGGTCTGGTACATTAACCAACGGGGGGGGGAACCAGGTCTTATCCTCTTTGTCGCGAGGCCATGAGAGTGTGGGAATGGGCAATGTCCACCAAGTGTTTTCTCATTGCAACGCACATTCTGGGACGGTCCAACATCCTAGCAGACAGGCTCAGTCGTACAATCCTGACTCCATACGAATGGTCTCGCAATCCTCTAGTAGCTGAGCGAATATTTGCCCAATGGGGGCAACCCTGTTGCGATCTTTTTGCCTCTCCCTCAAATACCAAATGCAACAGTTACTTCGCCCTAATCCCCGCTCTGGGGAGCGACTCTCTAGAACATGCTTGGCCTCCCGGTCTTCTTTACGCTTACCCTCCACTGCCCCTGATGCTAAAATTTTTACAGAAAGCCAGTCGGTTGGGGAGCAAGATGATTCTCATTGCCCCATTCTGGCCTAGTCAGACGTGGTTCCCGTAACTATAGTCTCACCTGATTCATCCGCCCTGGATTTTGGATCCCCTTCCTGATCTCATTAATCACCCCCTGGGTCTTGCGACCCCCAACCTGGTCAACCTCAAGCTGACGGCTTGGTTGCTCCAGTTCCACTCTTGATAAGGACTCCCGGAATCTTCTCACCAGTCAAAGCCATTCTAGTAGCAGCACACAAGCCATCCACCAGAAAGGTCTATCGGAGTAAGTGGAAACGCTTTCCATCTGGGCTGAGCACCGTCATTTAGATCCTTTTACAGCGCCTTTAACATCGGTTTTGGATTTTCTAACTACCCTTTTTCATCAGGGGGCTAGCTGTTCTACAGTCAAGGTGCAACTAGCAGTGATTTCATACTATCATGTAGGGCATGAGTCTGGCCCTCTCATTACCTCCAAGCTCTGTAAAGCTTTCCTTAAGGGTACCTTCCTCCTCAGACCTCCTGTCAGGGAGGTAGTACCTCCATGGCATTTATCTTTAGTTCTACAGGCCTTGACAAGCCCCCCTTTCGAGCCGGCGGCCACGGTTGATCTCAAATACCTCCCTTGGAAAACGGCCTTTCTGGTGGCCATTACTTCAGCTAAAAGAGTCTCTGAACTTCAGGCTCTCTGTGTCAAACCACCGTATTTGACCTTCCATCAGGATAAAGTTTACCTCAGGATCAGTCCGTCTTTTCTGCCTAAGGTATGTTCCGAAGCAAACGTTAATCAATCTATTAATCTTCCAGTGTTCTTCCCCAACTATCAGAACAAAGTAGAATATAAGCTGCACTCTTTGGACGTGCACAGACAACTGCGCTTTTATATTCATCGAACGGCTGGTCATAGTCAATCCGACCAGTTGTTTGTCTCCTTTGCCAAAACCAACCTAGGCAAGTCGGTTTCTAAAGTTACCCTGTCACGATGGATAGCTAGTTGTACTCTCTTAGCATATCGGAGTTCGGGAAGGCCTGCACCTCAGGGAGTCCGCGCTCATTCTACTAGGGTCGTTGCTACATCGTCTGCTTTTAGATCTAGGGTTCCCTTGGATGATATTTGTTCCGCAGCCACTTGGGCTTCATCCCATACCTTTATCAGCCATTACAAACTGGATGTGGTCTCCAGGGGTAGGGCGTCCTTTGGCTCTGCAGTGCTCCAGAATATCCTTCCATGAAGGCGACCCAAGACTCTGGTAGCTGGGGACTCTGTCCCAAAGGTTGCTGACAAATGAAGTGCCTACTTCAGATTAAGAAGTTATGTACTCACCATAACGTTCCATCTGAGTAGGTATCTTAATTTGTCTGCAGCCATCCCACCCGCCTTCCCCCTGACCAATATGATTCTAAGTAGGAGTTGTCTTGCATGAGTCCCTTCCGGGACACACTAGCAAGTTGTTGTATGGGGAAAATTTAATTTGAGGTCAGTCAGGGTTGGCAGGGGATTATGGGTAAAGGGAGGAGCTAGGAGCTCGGATCTATGCTGTGGTAGAAGTTGCCGGCTCTGATCCGAGATCGGATCCGTATCCCAAAGGTTGCAGACAAATGAAGATACCTACTCAGATGGAACATTATGGTGAGTACATAACTTCTTATTACACTGTGGATATGACGCCCTAGAAGGCTCAAGCAGGGCAGCAGTGTCAGGATCTTTCATTAGGAGGCATGCATGGTTGAAGGAACAACCTCTCCCTGATCATGTCATATCTAAATTACTTGATGCACCCTTGGATAAAGAGCGCTTGTTTGGAGTAAAAGCAGAAGAGGTGCTTAAAAAGATGGAAGACCAAGCAAAATCTATGCAGACAGTAAAATGTTTCTTTCAGATACAACTTCCTAGGTTCAGCAGGAATTTTCCCTCAAAGTACTGGTCCTTTTCTGCACCTAGCAGATAGGGGCAAGGTAAGCCCCGCAAGGACAGACCACCCAGACTCCTATCCCAGGGACAGTGGAGAACCAAACAGTGTACCACTTCTGCTCCCAAAGCAGGGAGTTCTAAGCCATCCCTCTATGGCAAAACTCTCAATGACCCCCCCCCCCAACCTCTTCCCTCTTTTCACTCACCAAAAACTAGGAGGAAGGCTGTCCCTCTGAAAAGAAAATTGGCTTTCTGTAACAAAGGACCAATTAGACTTGAAGATAATTTTTCAGGGATACAAATTCTCCTTCAACGAACTCCCAGTTCCAAGAAGCTACCCAGACTTGCCTCCAAGTCAGTGGGCAGAGGCATTGAAACAAGTCCAGACTCTCATCCCAAGGGGCAGTAGAACCTGTCTTCTCAGATCAAACAGGCAAAGGCTTTTATTCCAGACTATTCCTTGCTCTCAAAAAAGAGGGCACTTGGTGCCCCATCCTGGATCTATCCATTCGGAACACCTTCCTGGTGGTTCCCAAATTCAAAATGCTAACTTTGCAGCACCTGCTGCCTATGCTGACAAAAAATGCCTGGTTAGTTACCGTAGATCTAAAGGATGCCTACCTCCATATCCCCATAAGGGAATCCTGCAAGAAATTCCTTCACTTTAGGGCAGGCTCACAATTTCAGTTTTCTGCGATACCCTTTGGCTTGCCCACTGCTCCCAGGGTATTTACCAAATGCTTAGCCCCAGCCATAGCCTTTTGCAGACAGAAAAATATACAGATTTACCCTTATCTGGGTGACTGCCTAATTCAGGCAGATTGCAAAGAAAAGCTCAAGTACCTTCTCTTTGCTAAAACCCTCCTAACCTCCTTGGGGTTACACCATCAATGAGAAGAAATCAAAGCAAACTCCCTCCAGGAAGATCATTTTCTTGGGAGCACTGCTGGACACAACATCCCAAACGGCCTTCCTATCCCCAGAAAAGCAGAGCATCCTGCCTCTCTATTTTACCCAGCTGGCTTCCAGAAGTCACCTCACTGCGAGGAAGTTCCTGAAAGCCTTGGGGTACATGGCATCTTGCATCTTTCTAATTCCTCTGGCCAGGCTTCACGTGAGAACTTCAGTGGTACCTAAAGAACATTTGGTGTCAGCACTCACAACCTCTAGAGATCTCTCTCCCTCTGATCCCCTGTATAAGGGCTGAGTTTCTGTGGTGGGCAGGGGCCTGTGCCCAAAACAAGGGTCTTTCCTTCACCCTTCCGCCCAACCGGGCAGACCATTACCACCGACGCCAAAGACCTAGCTTGGGGTGCTCACCTAGAAGGCAGATGCACCCAAAGTCTTTGGGATGCCCAGCGCCTTCCCTTACACATCAACCAGAAGGAAATGATGGCAGTGCAAAAGGCTCTGACATCCTTTAAACCCCATCTCAAGCCAGGGGTTCTCCTATCAAAACAGACACCACAGTTATGTGGTACATCACCAAATAGGGAGGGACCCAATCTTACACTCTTTGCAGGCTAGCCATGAACCTCTGTCTGACAGTCTCTTCCATGGGATTGCACCTAATAGCCCTATACCTACCAAGGATCAGTAACATCACTGTGGCAGATCACTTGAGCAGAAACTTACTGAACACCCACGAATGGAGCGCAACAGAAAAATCTATTTACAGATAACTCAGACTTGGGGGACTCCGGAGGTGGGTCTCTTTGCTTTGCATCTCAACCTTCAGCTGCAACAATTCTGTACCAGGGAATATCACCACCTAGCATGGAAGCTGTATCCTTGACCTTCCCCTGGAACACTCTATGTATGCATTTCCTCCTCTGCCTCTTATTCTCAAGGTATTGATCAAAATAAGGGAGGAGAGACCAAAGGCCATCCTCATTGCTCCAGATTGGCCCAGACAACATTGGTACCCCTTACTGCGCAGCCTGACCTTACAACCTCCCAGGCAGCTTCCCCTGATCTCAGACCTCTTGACTCAGGTGGGGTGGGGGGGGGGGATGCTGCACCCAGACTTGCAGAGTCTCAAACTATCAGCATGGCTAATACTTTAAAGGCAAACAAGGGGCCCCTGTTAAGCAAATCGGTCCTAGACATCACAGAGGCCAGAAGGCTCAGCACTAGAAAACCTTGCACAGGAAAATGGAAAAGAGTCTGCTCCTGGAGCCAGTCCAGAGGGGGAAATACCTCACAACCTTCCATCCCTCTTATCCTGGACTACCTAGCCGAGCTACTTAATAGTGGTCTCTCCTTCCCCTCTACTAAAATCCGTGCCTCAGCCATTTCAGTTCATTTTGATACAGACCAGCCTCTGTGCTCCCATCCTTTAAACAATTCCTCAGAGGGGCTTCTAATATCAGACCTCCCAGAAGACAACCTACTCCAGCCTGGGACCTGAACTATGTTTTGGAAAAACTGACCTTACCACCCTTCGAACCTGCTGCTTCAGCAGAACTGAGATACCTCTCCTGGTAGACTGCTTTTCTCCTAGCTATCACCTCAGCCAGAAGGGTTTTAGAACTTCAGGCACTGATGGCCATTGAGTCCTTCATCTTCCATGAAGACAGGGTCTCCCTGAAGATTAATCCCTCCTTTATGCCCAAGGTGGTATCTAATGTAACTCTCGACCAGGCCATATATTTACCCACCTTCTTTCCTACCCTCAAAACAAGGGGAAAGAATTCTGCAGTCACTAGATGTGCACAGACAGCTCAGATAATATTCGGACCATACTAAACCCTTCAGGAAAACCGGCTAACTACTTGTCATTTTTGCCCCAGGGGCAGAGGGGAAACCCATTTCCAAACAAACCATTTCCAAATGGATTATCAATCACTATCTATTTCTGCTACAGATTGTATGGGAACCCCCCACCCCCCCAAGTCTATTTGAACAGATTTCACTAGGGCAGCATCCACTTTCACAGCACTCCTCAGAGGAGTTCCCACCAAGGACATCCTGGAAGCTGCCATCTGGACTTATATCCATACATTTACCAAGCATTACCACCTACCTCAATTTTGTAAGGCTAGGGCAGGGTTTGCCTCTGCAGTTCTGCAAGGCATGCTGACCCATTCCTAGGTCTCTTACTAATCCTACCACCCCTCTCCTCAGATTTGGGAATCCTCCCAAAGGTGATGACTATAACAGTGAAACACGAAGAACATAGTACAGCTGTGTACACTTAACATAAATGTAGATGTTCAAGTGTATTCACTGTTGCAGTCCTGGTTTCCCACCCTCCTTCCCCCTTGTATCTTCTTTCTTTAGGGAGACTTAAGCTTCTAACGGTGGCTTTTAGCCGCCAGGACCACTTTACCATATTTACGTGGGCCTCTGACTGGTTAGGGCAAGAAAAACTGATGTAATGGCGTCAGCTGCCTTCCTTTATTGCACTGATGACCTGAAGTCAGTCAGCAAGCGACAGCAGCCAATGCAGAAAGACATTGACTTTGGTATTTGGGCCACTGAGGGCTATCACAGCAGGGATAACCCACAGGTGGTGACTGCAACAGTGAATACACTCAAACATCTACATTTATGGTAAGTGTACACAACTGTACTTTCCTAGAAGATCTTCATGAAGCTTAATCTTATAGTGCTGACTTCAAAGGTATATTTCACATTGGAGGCTCTATCGTCTTTGTCAGCGGTTTTGGCGTCATCTGAGAAGCAGTTAGCAATGTAAGCTTTCCCAGCACCTATGGTAGACTAGCCCAGCAAAGGCCAAGAGTCAGTGTGTATGGAATTTCAAGAGCCCATTTTCTTAAGTATTCTCCTTGACATCAACTTCAGGCACCGCTGCTGAGGTTGGCATTACCCTGTGTATTAGTGCCTCCAGAAGAAATTAACCAGGGCTGTGTGGCAGGTAAGGAAACAGATGTTGGCATCAACCCCAGTGCAGAGTGACTAGGACAGCTTTGCAGTGCCCCTAGGGCTGGCCTTCTCTCCCAGACACTGATTTACTTGCTGGCATTGGAATAGTCTCCAGTAGTGGTTAAACTATCATACCCAAGGCCACTGCCTTCAACCATTCAGCAGATGGTGTCACCATTTATCTTGACAGATGGATCCTGTACCAGTGCCTTCAGAATCATGTGATCAGCATTGTTCATCCTAGCACTTATGTAGGCACTATAGCAGTATTCAGTACAGTATAGACACAAACCACTTCCAGTAGTGGATTTCCTAATTCTGTCCGTTACCAGTGTTAACCAGTAGCATCGTCCATGACATTCATTGTCGCAGCTCTTCTTCCTTCCTTCCTCTCTATTTGTAATGTATCCCACCATTTAATTCCACAGCTGGCTTATTTGGCCGAGATATCATTGCATCTTGTAATTGCCGAGGTGCCAGATCACTGTTACTGTATTAGAAAAAAGTTTCTGCTGGTATTGCTGGTGTAATTAGTGTTTTTCACCTAGTTATGTCACTCTGTAGTAGGCTACAGGATGCTTGTAGCTTTGCCTGTTCAGACCTGTTGGTAGTCCCATCCTTGGACATCCTGAAAGTTGCAACCAAGATAGCCCGGGACAAGCCAGGTACACTAGCCTCTGTGCCCAGGAAGTACTAGCTGTGTCATCTGCCTGGGGTTTGGTTACTGTGGTCTTAGACCCCCCCCCCCCCACCAGACCAAACCCAGTTGTCTATGCAGCAGCCCAAGAAAAGGCTCACACTTCTCAAAGCCCCAGCATCCATTTACCTGACAAGTTCAGGGTGACTGATGGGCTAGTGTAGCACATACTTGTATCCTCCATTTTATCATTGTGGATGTTGGTCCATACAATCTATTTCCAGAGGAATCTCTCCAATAAAATGTTTGTGTGGCTGAGAAATCACTAGACGGGCCATAGGAAAATGAAAACAAACAAATAAAACAAGGCTTAAGCTTCCATGCCCTCTAATCAACTATATGGTCTGTTTCTAGCTTTGACATCAGACTTACCTTCTCATTATCCACCCATCCCAGGTCCTTGAAGTTGTCCTGTTTGACTATTTTCCCTTTTTATCTCAGTTCTCAGCTTCTTTTGATTTCTGCCATTACAACTGTCTTATTTAGCCTGTCTTTCATCCCATGTGCCTTCAGTTTTGCATTCCATTCCCCTATCATTTGCAAAAATTCTTGTTCAGATTCTCCCTCTAATTCTGCATACAGCAAAGTTGCTGATCTGTCCCCTCCAAGCTGTTTGCTAAAGTAACCCTTCCCCAGTATTTCCCATCCACTCATCAAGGTTTTTCTTGAAGAGTGCTAATGAAGAACTTTGCTTGACCTAGATGGGTAGCCTCTTCCAGAGTATGGGAAGTCTCTGGGACAGGAATCTATCCCTCCAGCATGTCTGTTTATTGTGGTGACACATTTTAGGTCCCTAGACAGTGTAGCTCTGAGGGATTGGGATTTCTTTAGGTGTAGCACGTCCAGTAGCTCTGGGTTTGACATAGCTTTATATGTTAGGCAGATATCATCTCGGAGTAGGCGAAATGCTACGGAGTAAAGCTGGAGTTTTTTGAGATGGTCAGTGTAGGGCATCTGAGGCCAGTAATCCTCTTTGTTGAGGTACTTCTCTGGCCTTTCCAGCTGCTGCAGGTTTCGTGTGAGGTACATTCCAAAAGGGGCATTGTACTGTATAATGGGTCTGACTGTCGAGTAGAGGGGAACAATAACCTCTTTTCCTGGATGAGAACCCTTTTATGATGAGGTGTACCATGTAGAAGGACTTCCTGACTACTGTGGCGGTGACTATCAAAGGACAGACTACTGTCCACCTGGGTCCGAAGGTCTCTCATCACGCATTCTGTGTTAAGTAGACTGCTGTCTGTGTAGTAGTTCATGGGTACAGAGTTTTTATCAAAGGGGATGACTATGCACTTTTTGGCATTGAGCTTGAGGCCATGGCTCTGACACCAGGCATCTGTCTCAACAAGGCCCTTCTGTATCCTGAGAAGTAGATACCAAACAGGAGAGGACCCAGGACTGAACCCTGTGGTACACCACTTGTCACTGGTCTGAAGTCTGATTTGGAGTCTGCTACTTTCACAGTGTGAGTTCGATCAGTAAGCCAGTTGGCAACCCATCTTGTGACCTATGGATTTATACCTAGTTTAGTGAGTTTGATTCCAGAGTGGGGGATGGTGTTGCATGCCTTGGCAAGATCTAGATAGGCTGTGTGAACCACCTTAACCTCATCTATGGCTTTGTTGACTACTTCAGAGAAGTCTATCAGGTTTAGGAGACATGAATCTGCCTTTTACAAACCCAAATTGTGTGGGGTCCAGAGTTTAGAGATCTCCAATGTCTTTCTTTGAGTTCCATGATGATACGTTCCATGGCCTTGCAGACCAAGCTTGTCAGACTAATGGGGCGGTAGTTCCCGGGGTCTGTGTGGCCCCCCCTTTGTGGAGTGGGATAACTGTTGCGGTGCGCCATTCAATGGTCACAAAGCCTGAGGTGAGGCTATGATTGAACATGGTACTTAAGTGGGGGTGCCAGTTCATTCTTTAGCTCGTGTAGAAGGCAGGCTGGGATGTTGTCGGGTCCCATGGATGCTGTGTTCTTGGCTTTGAAGAGTGAGGTTTTAACCTGTGCAGCCGTGATTACAGGAACTTGGCATTCTTCCGGTATAAAGATGGGCCCTTTAGGGAGTGAGAGGGAGGTAAAGTTAGCACTGAACCTATCTGCCAGGATGTTGGCAATATCAGTTGGTTCTGTAGATTTAGTGTCATTGTGCTGTAACTCAGAGCAGATCTGAGTATTGCCATTGAGATTATTTACATAGGTTTAGAATGCTTTGTGATTGTCCTTAGAATCAGTGGCAATTTAGTTTTCATAACTAGCATTGGAGGATTTTGAGGGATCTCAACTTCTTACTGAGGCTGACCAGGGACTTCCTCCAATCATGGGATTTTACTCTTTTGTGCAACAGTTTCTTTATTCTGTTGTAGAGTTTGTTTATGGCTGAAGACCACCAGATTGGCTTCCTTTTTCTTTTAGAGGATAGCATCTTGGTTCTGTTAGGGATAGCACTATCTATGCACTCATGTAAGTGCTTTATAAAGTGCTTTGTGCAGAATTCAGCAGTCGTACCTCTATTGTCCATCTGCATATATACATACACACAAATATATATATATATAGATATATATATAGATATATCTATAGATATATATATCTATATATATATCTATATCTATATATATATATATATATATATATATCTATATATATATATATATATATATCTATCTATATATCTATATATATATATATATATATCTATCTATATATCTATATATATATATATATATATATCTATATATCTATATATATATATATATATATATCTATCTATATATCTATATATATATATATCTATCTATATATCTATATATCTATATATCTATATATCTATATATCTATATATATATATATATATATATATACATACATACATACAGGTTCGTGTCCTGTTTGTTGCATTTACCTGTTGAGGCTACACACTCAAGTGCACTAGCCAGTGTTACATATTTATTGCATTTTCCTGGTGTTTGTTGCAAAAAAGAAAAAAAAAAGAAAAAAAAAATCCTTCTTTCCCGTCTTTCCTGACCTAGAGTAGTCCAAATACAGGCTTTGCTGTATTCTGGACTTTTGGAAAGTTCCTGTGTTGCCCATTTCCTTTCTTGATGAAGGGAGGCTTCTTTGTTCACCAGTGGCAGTGGGGGGCGTAGAGCAGCCTATCTATCCCTGGAGGAGTGTTCCCAGCACAAGAATCTGGTTTAAACCATTCTCTGCTCCACAAAGTCTGCTCTTAACTTTTTCCCTTAGAACTGATCTTGTTCTCATAATAAACACCCTATTCCTACTCTAAAGCCTGGCACTTGCTCACTAAAGCAATTATATAAGTCAGCACTAAAAAATTAAAAGCACTACACCCTCACAAACTCCCCTTGAGTACCTTGTTCCCCATTGGCCCTTTTTTTCAATTATAAAGGAATTCCCAATACTATTCTAGCATGTCCACAGGTCAGTTGTCAATCTCCTCTTCGGTCCAGCTGGTAAATCTGGGAATCTTGAGGCAATGTTACAACTGCCTCATGTACACAGACAACCCTCTCCTCCTCCCAACAAATTCCAACACATGTGAGAGATGCAACCATATAGCCAAACTGGAGGCTAAGCTCTCTCAACTCAGTACTGACGTAACCAGTCAGGAGGAGAAGGAAACAACACTCACTACAATTCCAGTCTCACATAGACCTACCACGACAGCAAACCAAACACATAAAAACATACTCTGAGGCTCTAAATAAAAATCTGCCTAAGCAGCAGAGACCTCCAAAGTAGACACCCAAGCAACCGCTACGCCAGAACAAAACACATGCAACATATAGCTCACAAAGCCAGTGTGCCGAACAGTCACAGCCCTTAAGGCTAAACAACACACCTGATACACTTGTAATAGGTGACTCTATCGTCAGGCACACTGACGTCCCGTTCACCAGGCTGAACAAGGAGAAGGTCACGGTGAGCTGCCTGTCAGGCGCTAGAATCCGCCACATACCACAAGCACTCGGGTCACTCCAAGGCAAGTACAAATATGACTCCGTCATTGTCCATGCTGGTGTGAATGACCTGAGACGTACCTCCCTGGACTACATGAAAAGAGACATAGAGCATGTAGCCCAGGCCGGTATGACCCTGACCTTGAGTAGCATCTTACCCTCACCAAGAATGATGCCACAATATGAAGACAAGATGATCAATTTCAACAATTGGCTTAAATATTGGTGTCATTCAAAGGGGATCCAATGCCTGTCAGCCTGGGATGACATGCTCGACAAGCCACGATGCTTCGCTAGGGACGGCTTGCACC